>NW_010533019.1:0-7928 GCF_000687285.1 Phaethon lepturus
GTGCTGGCGTCCTGCGTGAGGGATTTCCATCCTGCCGCAAGTCGAGGTTAGCCTCTGAAATAGCTTGCAAAGGGCTAATCAGTAAACGCAGGTTACGTCGGTGTCACGGGTGGCAGCGTCTGTCAGTAGTCTGCTGACCTGCCAGGCTCCCGAGTAGCCTCGTGTAACCCATTAGTCATTTTTGAAACGTCTGCTTGTCGCTTGCTAACAAACCGTTTCTAAATGGAAGCTCTTGTCAGGGCTGATGGCATGTGTCAGGAAGGGCTTTGGTGCCAGGGGGCAGGGAACATCTCAAACCCCCTGTCAGCAAGGGTTTGGAAAAGGAAAAGCAAGTCTTTTGGGGGGAGTTTCCCAAAGCCATCAGCCCCAGGGAGCTATGCTGCAATTCCTGTTTGTCTCTTGTGACATTTGCATTTTGTTCTTTCCTTTAAAACCACTGGGTTGCACAGATGGTTCTGCAGTGTCCCATGGCCCACCAAGTTAGTTCAGCTGTGCTTGATTTGCGGTATTTCTGTGCAGGGGAAGTGACACTGGTGAGCCGTTAGTTAGCTTCTGTATTTCCCACAGAAACTAACTTGAAGCAGAAGTTTCTGATTTTGGCTTTGTGGTGAGCACTGGTTGAAAGAGCTGTAAAAAGATCAGAAACAAAGTTGAATATGGCCCCCCATGATTAATGCAGAAAGTGGGTTTTGGCCTGGAAGGAATAGGAATGCTATTCTGAGCAGTGTTGCATGCTTCTGCTTTGGTTGGTTGAAGGTTGATCTGGTGATGCCATCACTAAGCAGGACTACATGTCCACACCCTTCCCAGGAATGCTGCTGGTAGCAGGTGTAAGCAAGCCAGATCCTATCTCTTCATACCAGGCTCTTGCCAGCTGGCTTACTCTTCTGGTTAGCAGATTCAGGTAAATGTTCAATCCTTAGATCAGATTCCAGAGCATGTGGGTAGGCAGGCCAAGCAGATCAAAGCTATTGACATCCCCTGGATTGAGGGGAGATACGGGTTACACAGCCTGTGCACTCATGCCAGACCTCCTTCACTTTATTCTTTTCTTATTTTGGGTTTAGCATCCATAACGTACTGGTTCTGCCCTGCTCAGAAATGGGCTGTGTTCCATTTTACTTAGTGCAAGGGAAACTGTCCTCAGCACCTTGTTCTTGCCTATTTTACTCTAGCCATCAGTACTGCACTTTCAGCTTCCTAAAGCTCTGCTGCTCTTCTTCCAGCGTGGGTCAACATTACAAATCGAATGGCAGTGCACCAAGCGCAGCTCTGGCAGCCTTGCTGACTGATGTTTGGTTTTTTTAGTGACTGTTATGCTGGAGGAAGGTGTTCCCTGGACAGTCCTGGAGACAGAAGCGCTGTATCTCTAGAGCAGGTACAGTACAGATGGCAGCCAAACAAACCTCTTATTCCATGTCAGGCCTTTACCTTTGCTTGCAGAATGTCCCTGGGAGGGGGAGGACTGGTTGGCACTTGGCCTATCTCTTGTGACTGCTGACTAAGGGACCTGTGGTGTTGGGGTTGTTGCAATGTGTGCTTGCACCTGTGCCCTAGCAAACTGGCCTGTGAAAAGTGTTGCCAGAAAAGAACAGCAGAGAAGCTGGGTCTCTGTGCCTGGGAAACCCTTTCTGAGTTGTAGATGTCACACGCAGAAAACAAGCACAGCTCAACTTGTAAGGTGAGTCAGCATTCTTGGGGTGATTAAGAACTGGTTTGCCAGATAACTTATATTGATGTTAGGCCAGTACATCTTTTACATCCTTCCAGTAGAGCAACTCAGGAGAAATTATTTAGCTAGTGATTGTACAGTGGAAAGGAAGGCCTGGTGACGGTGATCCGTGGTGATTTTGCTGTTTCTGTGATAGCCTGAGGACACAGGCCAGAAGAGATGTTTAACTAGTGATGGTATGTTTGGAAAAACTAGACAAGCTTTCAGATACTGGGTTTTCACCAAAAGTGATATAATTGATACTAAACTCTCAACAGCTGTTCTCACCTTGCACTTACAGTTGTGACCTGCTGTTTCCATTTTGGACCTGATGGAGGACTTGTGTGCCTGAAAGCTTGTCCAATTCCCAGCTCTAATCTCTCTAACAAGAGAAATTACCTCCATATAAAAAACTTGTTCAGAAATGGGGATGGAAATACCATATTCTGTTCTCCATGTGTGACTTCCTGCACAATCCGTGAGTCAAATAGCTGTTTTGTACTATTTCTGAACCCTGCAGATTGCCTTTGTACTGCACCTCTCCATCCTGCTGCAATGAGTGGGAAGTCCTTGCTCTTAAAGGTCATTCTTCTTGGGGATGGTGGAGTTGGGAAAAGTTCCCTCATGAACCGGTATGTCACCAACAAGTTTGACTCACAGGCTTTCCACACGATTGGTGTGGAGTTCTTAAACCGGGACCTGGAGGTGGATGGACGTTTTGTGACCCTCCAGATTTGGGACACTGCAGGACAGGAAAGATTCAAGAGCCTGCGAACTCCCTTTTACAGGGGAGCGGACTGCTGCCTGCTGACCTTCAGTGTGGATGACCGGCAGAGCTTTGAGAACCTCAGTAACTGGCAGAAGGAGTTTGTCTATTATGCTGATGTGAAGGACCCTGAACACTTCCCATTTGTAGTCCTGGGCAACAAGATAGACAAACTTGAGAGACAAGTGAGCACAGAGGAGGCCCGGACCTGGTGCATGGAAAACGGTAACTACCCATACCTGGAGACTAGTGCCAAGGATGACACCAATGTGGCAGTGGCCTTTGAGGAGGCTGTACGACAAGTGCTGGCGGTGGAGGAGCAGCTAGAACACTGTCTGCTGGGCCACACCATTGACCTGCACTCCAGCTCTAAATCAGGATCTTCCTGTTGTTAAGAGTGGGGAAAGTCACTCGAGCTGGCAGCTGGATCAGAATAAGCGTGGGCAGCTCTGGGGCACTCTGAGGAGAGTGGCCACAAGGACAATAGGTGATTTGCTCACGGGAGGGTTGCAGCCTCACCATCTGAATTCTGGCTGGAGTTTTCTGGCACAGAGCATGTATCTGCAGGAGGGAGCTGTTAAAAGAGCATGTGAGCGTAGTCCTGCTTCCACCTCTGTCTGTTTTAGCAGGTTTAAAGGACTGGGTTAAAGTCCTTTAAATTCACTAAAGACAGTAATGATCTGATCTGTACCACGAACTGCCTGCAGAACAATGCTGAGAGTGTTCTAGACACTCGTTGAAGTATTTTAGTCCTGAACTCAAAAAAAAAAAAAAAAAAAAAAAAAAAAACCCCCAAAAACACCACAAAATACTAGACCCACTAAACTCGACCATACTGCCAAAGGAAAGTCTGCTCAGCATAATGAATGAAACCTGTTGTAGAGACTCTAGCCCATGCGACTGTGAGAATGCCAAATACTAGAGTGGCTGAGATGTGTGTACCTGTTGTTTGGGATAAGTGCATTGTGTCCTGAGACTGAATTGTGCTGAGAATTGTTAGAGCTCTGATCTGAAGGAACATACAAAGGAGAGATGGACCTGTGTTTGAATGTGGCAGCATCGCTTCTTTGTAGCTGCCTATTTCCGGTCTGTTTTTCCTCACCTCTAACTTTGTCTTGCGTGAGTGTTATTTTGTGGAGAGACTATCTGCTTCTTGTTTAATATATGTTTCCTTGTCTCTTCTGGAGGCTCAACACTGGATCTCATTTCTCATACCTTGAAGCCCTGGATGAAAAACACCTATGTGGACACTTGCCGGGCCATGTCAAAGAGTTTAGAGTTACTCAGAAGTTCAGGAGATCTGGAGCATGAAACTTCAGCTGTTTTCTGTCACAAGTAATCACCGTGTCCAGATGATATGCTCTAGCAGACCAATGGTAGGTGGGTGGGATGTCTCCTAGGTGTGCAGTGGCTGGGGGAGTCATGGGTGGTCAGCTGTTAAAACCACTCAGTGTGTGGGGCTGGTGACCACTGTGCTTTGTTAGCTGATGGATAAGCATCTTCAGTTGCTTTAGCGTGGATGTTCTCATCTGGATGCTGCAACACAGAACCATTCACTTCACTGCACCTGACACAACTGGTAATGCTGCTGAGCACAGTTAACTCATGCTGTTGTCCTGGCCCTTACTCCCTGACAGGGAACCCAGTATGTTTTATCTGTAACTCATGTGCCAGACTTTACTGGTAGAGGCTGTCCATTTAGTTAATTGGCCTTTGTTTATGGCTGCTGTGTTCCGTTGATTGGGGAGAGAGCTGCACTGGTTCCACCTCTGTTCAAAGTGGCTGAAAAACGGTATGGGGGTGCAGGGAACCTTCTAGAAAAGGACACCAGGCTTTGCTGATCTCAGCTCATGCCCCCTGCTAGGTGTTATTCCCAAGCTACCTGTGTAGCAAAGAGGTGAGTGCTTGCTGACTGCTCTTTACCATTATAACCTCATGTCCTGCAACTTCCCATGCAAGTGTTTGTCCAAAACTATGACTTTGCCCTTAAGCACGTAGGAGCCTGTCACGGGGAGAGCTTCCCCGAGTACGTATCCACGAGCTGCTGAATGCGGTTCCCACTGTGATGAGCTACTGGATGGTAAATTGTGTAGCTCAAACCGAGCAGCCTCACTTGTGCTGTGCTTTAGAGCAGGGCACTCTGCCCTCGTGCTGGCTGGTGGCAGCTAATCCCCATCACTGAGCAGTCTCTCAGCATGCAGGGAGTCTCCTCTGGGGGAACTCAGGGTGATCCTGCCTTTCTCTGCAGGGCATGTGGAAAGGACTGAAGCTTTAATGCAAAGTGTTTTAGAGGGATCTGATTTCTAAACAGAGCTGAACACTCATATTCACAGGGAGAGATAGGGAGTGCTTGCCACTTCTGGAAAACCTGGTCCCTTGAGGTATAAGAGAAGGCTCTGTTGGTCCCTTGAGGTATAAGAGAAGGCTCTGTAGGTGCAACCCATTTTTAGAGAGTATTGAAGTTACTGTTTATTTACCAATGTCTGACCTTCCCAGGCCTCTAGATTTTTCTTCAGTTTAACACTGCTTGATATTTCCTTCAAGATCCCAGACTGTGTGGCCTGTGGTTCTGATTTACATCTCTGAACAGACGTGTTCCTCTGGAGCCGGTTTGTGCAGGGGCCCTGGAGCCAGCACAGGTTCGGGCCCTTGCGTGCTGCCCAGCCCTGCCAGAAGGAGCTCCCTGAAGGTGAAACTGCTGTTTCCCCAGCGCAGATCTCATGGGATCTGTCTGAGGACTGACACCTCCTGTGGGAGAGGGCAGAGACTGAACAAGCTGCGGTGTAGGAGGCACAGGTGCAGAATGCAGTTTGCAGTACTCGGGGTGTGTGTTGATGATAGCTGAAGCTCAACAGCCTTGTTGTGCACACGCTGTGCAAACAGTATGTATTGCTGGAGAGCGTTACGCAGCATCTTTTATTCCTAACAGACATTGGATTGTTGACTTTAAAAAATATATTTTATTAGGCTTATGTGTTTTAAAAATCCATTTTTTAAAAGTATAGTATAATATATTTAAATTGTTTTATTTATTTTAAATGATACGCACAATTTCCAATAGAGCCAGGATTTTGAACTCTTTGTTGGAAAGTTCAGGGCTGACAGCCATCCCCTCCCTGTGTGCACTCATGCTGCTGCAGTTGTTGCTATTGCTACAGACCTGGAATTGTAAAACCAAGATTCTACCTTTATATAAGCAAATAAAACATGGATGTATTCAAGTGAATTCAGGAATTGGCTGCTTTCTTGGTTTATCAAAGTTCAAGTCAGTTCCTGTTCTGAGGGATGTGGAGCTGGGTTGGTTATAGCATCTGGCAGAGAGAAGTTGCTAAGGGATCAGAGGGGTTGGTTATTCCTGAATGTACCTAGCTAGACAAGTAGTTGAAGGAATATAATTTCTTTATCAGCTGAATCGAGTGACTAGTTTTGTCTTTTCAAGAGTGTATCAGAAAACACTTTCATAACAGAAAAATTCCACATTGCTCCCTTCTGTCACTACGTTTTAATTTTCAGCGTGAGCTCTCAGTGGCAAGCTGGGAACTTTCCTTTGATTTCTTCCTGCAATCTTGGAACCGGTCCCTCGGGCTCCGGGGGATTGTAACCAGGCATGATTTTCATAGGATGCTGAAACAGAAATCAGCATATGGGAACTGTTCTCTTCTGCCGTCCTGCCAGGATGGTCACTTATTTTGAGAGATTTTCTCTGTGTTTGCGGAGTCTGTGCCTGCTGTTTCTGTTGGCAGAACCTTTTAGTTTATTTTTCTCCCATGTCTGCTTGCCTATCCACACGTCCAGAGGCAGCGCAGGGTTTCAAGTCCTTGGAAATCCTGCTTTTTAAATGTGAGCTGGAGTATCTGGGGGCCTCCAGCATCTTACTTCAGCTATTTCAAAACACAACTGAAAAGAAACAGCCAGTGTGACCTCATGGGAGATGGTCCCAGCCTTGGAGGAGTTGCAGGGTTGGGTAAGGCTGTCTTGTATCAGCAAGGGTCTATCTAAAACCATCAGAACCACTGATGTGAGATGTTTGTAAGAAAACACGGGGCAGGGGCAAAAGTGATAGTGAGGCTGTTCCCTTATTCCTCACTGCAAACAATAGCAGAGGGTTCAGTCGCTTTTGTCATGGGTTGGGGAGAGGATGGATCCCTGGAGGGCAAAGGAGTGTCTCCAAAGGAAAGCAGTGAGTTGCACTGCATGGAAGAGATGCTGTAGTGTATCCCTGTGTGCTTGCAAAGGAGGAGGAGTGTTGGGGGTGGTCTCCTGGTCCCACCCATCCCTCTCTTCCGCAGCCCTCTTGAGGACTTTGCTGCTCTGTGCCAGCTGCTTGGTGGGCTGAGGAAACTGAAATCTTCTAGAGAACCACTAGCTGAGGAGCCCCAAATGGCTGCAGATCCCCTGGGGTTGCTCTCTGGGTAACAGAGGCTGCTCACGCTGCTCACACGCATTTCTGGAGTGCAGCTCCTGCCTGGCTCTGGAGGCTGGCTCCTCACAGCAGTACAGCTGTGAGGAGGTTTATGGGAACACAATCTCTGGGGACTGCATGTTCTCGCATGTGTTTGAGGATGAGCAAAAAGATATAGAGTCTAAAAATACCCTTGCAGGAGCCTCTGAACCCCACTTCCAGGCTCCAGTTCCTAACAGGGAGTTTGTTGCACCTCTGGCTCCAGGGGCACTGGCATGCTCTGCTCTGGAGTAGGGAGTACTCCCTGCTCTGCCGAGGAGGGATGTGGTGGAAGGCGACGGCAGCTTTGACAGTGGTTGCGCGAAGGCCTCACGTGAGTCAGCGTCCTGAGACTGGGGACAATCCGTGGAGGTAGTGAAATGGTGTGTTACCTGTTGAGGCAATGGCTGGGGCAAAAGCAATGACAGACATAACCCTTAACCCCAGTGCTTGCGTGACTGGTGGAGCAGCTCTTTCCTGGTGGCTCCAAGGGATCCTTTGGGGCATGTGCATGTGGCCATGTGCAGACGAAGGACTTGGGTCTTCAGCAGCAGCCAAGTACAGCATCTACCTGTGCTTTTGTCAGCCCTTTCCATGAAGACTTCACATGCTATTCCCTCCTTGTCCCCAGATGTCTCCTGGAGCCAAACAGTGCTGAAGTGGAGAGAAACCAGCTTGGGTGCCTGAGGGGCAGCAGGGGAGGACTTTCCCCTGCCCACCCAGGGCAGATGGGTGGCAGTGCCATGCGGTGGCCCAGGCAGGCAGGGCTGCTCAAAAGCGGCCGGGCCAGCGGGGGCGCCCCCCCACCCGCTGCCCCTGCCAGGGCATCGCTCGCCACTTGCAGCCCTTTCCCTGCCCGAGCTGAAGCCAGGGCAGGGCTGGGGGAGCGGCCAGGGAGCAGCCTGAGCGTGCCTTGGCGTGGCTGGTGTGCCGCGGTCGGCTCTGCCGGGTGTTAGTGCGGGTGGGGGCTGGAGGGCTGACCCCGGGCGGTGGGCACCTCTTGGGTTTGC
>NW_010533019.1:8184-8428 GCF_000687285.1 Phaethon lepturus
TTCTGGTGTTGGGGCGTCCTTTCTCCCCGCCGTTCCCTCGCTGGGCTGCGCGGGACGGAGCTCAGTGCGGATGACGACACTAGAGGGAGCCGGTAGTCACAGTTTCTGATGGGGGCCGGCGGGCTGGCTTTGCTTTGGGGGCTGCCCGGGCACCCTTAGCAAGCGACGTGCCTGTGCGGCGGGGCTCTCTCGGGTGGAGCCTCAGCCTGGCGGGGCTTTGGCCGCCTCCGAGGAGGGCTGGGGG
>NW_010533019.1:8459-13550 GCF_000687285.1 Phaethon lepturus
TACACGAGCACCCTGGGGTGCTGCCATCCCTCCCCTCTCCTCAGCCTTCTCCAGGGTCCCTTTCTCTGGTCCGACCTTTGTGGGAGCAAACTGCAGCTGCGCTTCAGCTGCTAGACGGGGAAAGTGTGTGGTTGCACCCGCTCCCCTCCTTGGGACTCTCGCGATGGGCTGGTGTATGGGGATGTGGTTTGGTACCAGGCAGGGTTTGTTCCCTGTCTTTTCTCCACCAGTTCCTGGAGGGCACTGGGTGCCCAGGGAAGGAGCTGTGAGGGCAGGTCCCATATTCCCAGGTGGGGTGGCAGCAGGACACAGCCAAGGGCACACCTGGCAAGAGGCTACATGTGTGGCCCTCAGACTTGCCTGGCGTCCTAGCCACGCTGGCCACCTTTGCACGCTACCTCAGGCTGCTGTCCCCAGCCCTCACCCCGGCTGGGGGGCACCAATCTCTGCCAGGGGAAAGAGATGGTGTTTTGTTCTCTGGCTCACTCCTGCCCAGCGGCTGATCACGCACACACAGGGCCCTTTCAGCACAGGGAGAGGAGGGTGATGGCGTTGGGAACGCAGGGAACAAAGGTCCCCATTGATGCTGGCTGCAGCCCCATGGGTTTCTGTGAGCTTGGGCAAGGCTGGTGTGCAGGCACAGCTGTGCACTGAGCTGGGGCAGCAGCAGTGCCTGAGCTAAACCTCCCCATGCCAGGCTGCATGGGAAGCCTTGCTGCCTGCCTGGAGGGGGCTGAAGCTGGAGGAGAGAGGGGACAGTGGGATTTGGGCTAAAGTCCTGTGTAGGAAGAGCAGTGAGTGTCCTGGCCCCGGACGGTAACAGCCTGCTGGCTCTCCGCCCACCCTGCCGCTCACAGGCACATAGTTGTGCCTTAAAGACCTGGGTCTTGGGAAGATCTGCTGCAAATGGGAGAGGTGCTAGGGTTTAAGCAGTGGGGTGGGAGCATCCCTCTGTGGCCTGGTTCCCCAGAGGCTCCCAGGCACGGATCCTGGGGAGAATTTCCAAGAGAAGCAACATTTGAATCAATAGTTCTTTAGTAGCTGCTGTGGAAATGTGTATCTAAGGGCAGTGTTTGTCTGATCAGGGGCAGAAAAACACCGTCCGATGACCTCCCCGTGCACCAGCACTGTGCAAACTGTCAACGACTCTGTGGCAAACGGCACGCAGCCACCCACAGAGCACATGTAGGGCCCTGCGACAGTCAAGTCCGCCCTCATGCCTAAACAAGACCATCCTGTTTCACACAGGGCTCTCTGTGAGAGAATTGTGCATCCTGTGTGGCTCTGGACGTGCTTCTACCATGTGCATTGCCTGATGCAAGGCAGCGATTAGTTTTGCCGTGGTCGTGCTGTAGGTGCTACATTAGGAGACGTGGCAGAGGCTGTCACAGTGTGGGCTGAGTATTAAAGGACAGCAGCACATCACCTGTGGCAAGTGACTCTTAAAAGACCCCAACTTTCCTCTGGGTTGCTGGAGGAGAAAGAGAGATTTTAAGGGCTCCCTAGCTGGGAACAAAGATTTTGGAGTCAGGGTTATGAATCTCATGGCTGGGGTGGGAAGGAAGGGTGGGCAGAGTCCTGCAGGGGCTGCTGGCCCACACTGCACAAATGGGACTGGTGAGTGCTGCTCCTCTGGGACCTTCTCCTCTGCAGCCTCCCCTTCCATGCTTTTTTTCTGGCTGGGGGTGGGGGAGTAGGAAAGCCAGAGCAACAAATGGACAGACAGATATATATCTTGTTCACAATTGTTCTTAATTTTAATTTATTTTCTTTAATTTTTATAAAATACATTTTGTAAGATAAGTCTCTAAAAACTTGCTCCTTTTTATTGCTTGTTAACAAGTTGAAATTCTAGATCAGAAATGAAGGAAACACTTTCAGTTGATTAACTCTCTTTTTTTGTGTGTGTGTGTGCACGTGTGTGTGCGTGTGTGTGTGTTTGGGGTCTGAGGAAAAGGGTGGGAAGGAGGACCTGGTTATTTTTTGTTAAATGGGTACCAAAAAAACCCCAGCAAACCCCCAAGAGAGATAGCATCAATGTGAATTTCCCGATCTTGACTGGTTTCTCCCCACCCTGCCGTCCCTCCTGGCATCTCCCCCCTCCCCAGCCCGTGTGCGTTGGTAGCCTGGACAACTTATTTCAGTGTTCCCGGCAGCAAGGATCCTTCGAACGCTCTGCTCTGCAGATCTGCTCCTTTATCCTTGCCCCTGCTGAAACCAGCACTTAAAAGAAAGATTATGATCATACAGACAAAAAAAAAAACTATGGAAGATGGAGCTACAGTCTGCCACTGAAAGTAGTTTCTCCAATAAATAAACACAAAGATTAGCATTAAGGAGAGGCACAGAAGAGTAAAACAAAACACCAGTTGGTGGGGAGTACTAGAAACAACGTTTTGGTGGGTCTGGCTGGACCCATACTACCCAGCCAGAGAGCTTTCCTCCAGCTGCTGTGGAGAGCCATCATGGGGGAGAGGTAACCACCAAACCCCTCACCCCGCTGCACCCCTCCATGGGAAAACACTGAACTGGCACCAGAAAGGGTCTGGTTTGCAGATATGGGCATGTTTCTGCCCTGTGACCCCCACACCGCTGCCTTTCCTTCCCTCCTCAACTCCTTTAAGGGCTTCAGCTGGAAGCGAGATGCTGCCAGTCCCTCCCACCCTGGCAGACACAAGACAGTCGTCCTGACTTGCAGGAAACACGGGGGAAAAAAAGTGAGGGGAAGAGGGGGACAGAATGAGAGAAAGTGAAAAACAAATCAAGCTCTCCGACACAGCGGAGGTTAGAGAAGCAGATGTCACCCCAGAGAAGAGCACCATTGTGAAGGCACGAGAGCATGCGGCGAGCGCAGCGCTTGCAGGGCAGGGCAGGCGAAGGTGTGCAGTCCAAAGGGTCATCACCTACCTACGGAGGCACAACTCTGGCTTTACGCTCCCGGGGCACAGCACAGGGATGTCCCCTCTTGATCAAACCTATCTGCCACCTCTCTGCTGCCTGGAGTGTAAAGCTGAGTGTCCCCCTTGTCTACAGAGACACCAAACTCCTTTAATAAGGCTTTAATAGGGGCAGCTGGGTTAGGGCTTTATCAGCATTGGGGTCAGTGCTCTCTTCTCCACAGTGGGAAGATCCTTGCCCTAAACTCCCTTTGCCTTGGCTGCAGCAGGCAATTTGGGGTAAATTCATCTTTCCTTGCTAAGGAGAAAAAAAAAAATCCTTCTCTTATTCTCCATCCATGGGTGGTGACAGCAGACAGCTCCAGGAGAGTCTCTAGCAATGGTACCAGGACTGGGCCAACTTCCTTTTCTCTCTGGGTATCCTTTTGCTACTAATGGAGCAACCTATATGGATTTCTCCTCCCAGAAGCATGAAGGCCTTTGCTCATCCCTAGGCAACATCAGGACAACTGATGTAAGTCAGTCCCTCCTCTTCTCTGTCTGGTTTTAACAGGCTTGGCCCTAGAGTGAACCGGTTACAGATGAGCAGAGAGAGAAAAGTGCATGAAGAGGTGTCCGTTGGTGGGAAGCTCTCCTTCCTGGTCACGCTCAGCACGATGGATGCGAGGGAGGAAGAGGAGGGGAGTCAGCGGTGAAGACAGAGTTAACGCAGGAGACCTGGTGTCAGGTGGCTGCAGTGTTAAAGCCTTGGGGTTAGAGAAAAGAAGGGCATTTGGTCTGGCTGGTCTCCACCGCGTGGGCTAGAACTTGGTGCCTCGGCCCATCAGCTTGAGGACAGCAAAGTTGTATGTGGCGGCGATCATGAAGGTGAGCTGTGGGTGGGAAGAGAGTGAGTGAGGGGGGAGGAGGAGAAACGAAGCTCCTGCAGGCAGGGAGGGCAAGTGAGGTGGGACTCCTCACCAGGATACACCAGAGGTGGCATCCCTGAGCCCAGCACCCCAACAGGGCAATTGCTGCATGGAGCCCCATGGCACCGCTGCACCGGCAGGACACCGCAGTGTCTTGTCGCTGGCGTAAAGCAAGAGGAGAGCCAAGGAAAGGCAGGGGACTCTGTGCACAGGCAGCAGACCTGGTGGTCTCCTAAAGCCTCTCCAGATCCCCTCCAGCAGCCACCTCTACCTTCTTATGGCCTGAACTCACCATCTGCACTTATGTGCCACAAAATGACACAAGCACGGGCTCTGTCACATCCAGGCCCATCACCTCTGTTGTCCTCTGCCCCCACATCCTCACCAGGTGGAGGAGATCAGCTGGCAGGGGGAAGACCAACTCACCAGTGAGACCAGGGTGGCGGCTGCCCCCACGAAGGCCGCAATGAAGAGATGGAAAGTCATCTGGAACTGCAAGGGAAGAGAGAGGTGAGTTCCCGGGGTCCTGCGTGCCAGCTGGGGAGGTCAGTGCTGAGGCCACCCACTGAGAGGAGTGCACGTGGGGTGACGGGAGGTGCTCACCTCGCTGGTCTTGCAGATGGAGAGCAGGTTGGAGCCGCACACCTTGCCAGGGAAAGCATTCCAGGGCAGGATGCCTGGTGAGATACCGGGAGCCGGGTGAGCTCAGCATGGCCACCAGCCAGCCACCTTGCTCAGTGTCCTGCAGCCACAAGTGTCACGCACACCCTGGCATTTTGGGGCTCTTCAGCACTTGCCTCTGCTTTATCTTAGCCTTGTCTGCCTGGACCCTCTCCTCCATCCCCGCTCCACCCTGGGCCCTGGCTCCTGGGCAGCAAACCTGGCACTCACCGTACATCCTGGCATCTGCACACAGGGTACCAATGCTGGCCGAGGTCTTGCTGGGGTTGGCAATGGACTGGCAGGTAGTCCAAGTGTTAAAGTAGATGTAGACGGGCACCGCAGAGCAGGCGAAGACCAGGAGCCAGATGATGGTCAGGACGTAGGTAATGCCCACAAACTGCAAGGGGCAGGACAAGCCGGGGCAGAGCCATGGTTACTGAGCGGCCAGGGACACGCTCAGGGGAGTGCAAGGGTCCCCAGGCAGGAGAGGACGCGTGGCAGGCAGGGGACTGAGATGCTGCCTGCATCTGGCTCCGCACTGCCCGCCAAACCCAGTGTGTCCCCAAGCAGTCAGCATGGAGCAGCAGCCCGAGCCGGACGCCTCTGTGGCTTATGGGGCCAGC
>NW_010533019.1:13563-13826 GCF_000687285.1 Phaethon lepturus
GTCTTGGGGGTCATTGGCAGCGTCAGCAGGATGGCTGCCTCGTCCCACAAGGGGGAAAACCATGGCCGCGGCCAAGCAGGGTTTGGCCTCTGCGAGAGGGCAGCTGCAAAACCCGCCCTGGCGTGCAAATGCGGCTCTCCTGCCCTCCCGGCAGCAGCCCGAGCCGGACGCCTCTGTGGCTTATGGGGCCAGCACCAGCCCCGGGCTCGCAGCTGGCTATGCGTGCATGGGGGTGACTGGCAGCAGCAGCAGGATGGCTGCCT
>NW_010533019.1:14094-14410 GCF_000687285.1 Phaethon lepturus
CGTGTGCTCTCTCCTCCCCCTGCCGATAGTTAAACATGAAACGGTTTCCTTAAGTGTGGCCATTTGGGCTGCTTTGGTCCCCAGGGCCCACGGCAGGCCTGGGGGAGGGTGGCCGGGCTGCACTTCCCTTTGGGGTACCCCGAAACCCGGACGGCCGCAGTCTCCTGCCCTTCGGCCATGCTGAGCATGGCGAACCCGCTGCGGGCGCGCGAAGGGGTGCCAAACCCCAGTTAAGATCACCTTGTCAGGATGTCCTAGCCACTTTCCCAAACACTGACACACCCGCTGCAATGAGTGAGCTCGCTGGGGGCCTCGC
>NW_010533020.1:0-205 GCF_000687285.1 Phaethon lepturus
GTTAGGGAATCTGGAGCACAGGTTATTTTTTTTTCCTTTCTCTTTCCAGTTGCAGGCATCAACACTGGAAGAAACAGATGGGCCCGGTATATTAATACATAGCTCCATGACTGATGTCACTGCCACAATTTTGGGTTTTTTGATAATGGCATGGCCTACACGGCACCAGGCTTGTTGGCATTACACTCCCTTTCTCTAAGGGGGG
>NW_010533021.1:0-7527 GCF_000687285.1 Phaethon lepturus
AGGCAGGCAGGACCCCTGAAATTTAGGTGGCTCTTTTTTTTAAAGTTATCTCTCGTGTCGGGAATAAACAGAAACTTTTCTCCTAAGGGTAGCTTTTTTTTTTTTGCTTTTTTTTTTTTAGAGTACAAACTACAGGAGAAGAGGGAAATTTTCTCATTAAAGTTACATCCCTGCAGTTAGTTCAATTACTTGATATATGCAGAAGATGTTGTAAATTTAAAGATTTAAATAGCTTACAAAGATGCCGGAGGCTCCATCAGTTAATTTCCTTAATTTATGGATTTTTAGCTGAGCTTCTGAAATGAAAAGGAGAATGAGAACTAGGTCAGCAGAGAGATTTGCATCCAGAACAGACTAAAATTTGTTTTGCTTGACCATCCCATCAGCCCAGGTGCGATCCTTCACGGGGGTCACCATCCCACCGCTGACCTCCAGGCTGGGACTCGCTGCTTGCCTATGGGAGCGCCGCACAAAGGGGCGGATTTTACTCTAAATTAACCTCCCAACACAAGCGTGTCTCCAGACAGCTGCTTCACCTGATCATCGGACAAGGCCGTAGCCTAATCCCCAGCACTCTGGGCAACAAGTGGCTACAGGGAGGACGAGCTCCATGGAGACTCGGTGGCCTGTCATGCAGCCCGAGTTTCACTCAGCTTTTCTGTAGGGGTGCAGGCGGACTAAGAGGGATGACTTGGCATCATAATTTTTACTTCCTCTGTGAATTACTAACTGCTAGATTAAAAATAAATATGAGTATCTCAAACAGCAATCAGAGCATCATAAAAATAGGATGCTTCTGCAATGAGGCACAGTAAAGAGGAAAGAGAAGATCTAAAAATACTGCAGTGAACAAAAAGTAGAAGTGGTTTTCTGACTCATCCCAACACATCTGTGACAGGTACCATTTAATTGTGCTGCATGGAAATGAGATGCATGGCTAATAAAGTTTTGGTTGGTTTGTTTGTTTGTAGATCAAAGCCAAGGCACGGTAGCACTTGGGAGGAAAAAGGCATGCGCATGGAACATAACTTGTGCGGGATTGTTTTTATGGCATCTAAGAAAAGGACAATGTACTTGAGAGCTTTGAGTTTTTTCTCGCCTGTATTAATGTTGAGGGTAATAAAGGTACATGTTATAGCTCTACATGCACTCACTCCTTTCTCTGTTGTGTTTCAGTATGTATGAATATATACATATGAATTAATACCTAAAAGACTGATAGAAACTAAACAATTTTAGGAAGCAACATTGCAATATGATTAGTATTGGTGTTACTGATTTAACATTTCTTTTCCCACTAGATGAAGTTTCTAAGATTTGCAAGGTACATGTCAAGGACGGGTATATAAATGGATTTTTATTTATTCACAACTCCAAGACTAATTGCTTCTCTTTGCCTGAAGGCCAAGAGATTGGTTTTAATATGACACTTCAAAAGTATTCATAGAACTACAGAGATACTAAGTGTCATTGTTTAAGAGAGAAATCTCACTATGCTACTTGTGACCCTGAAAATAAAATCTTCCCCTGTATTTTGAATCCTAATGTTGTTTTTCAGAGTTTCACTTAAAGCTCAACTATTAAGATGTGTACAAAGGAAAATATTAAATAGTATGTCGTGAACAAAAAAGAAGAAATATCGTTAGAACCGAATATAACTTATTTTCTCAACAACTCTATTATCCTCCCTGTAAAGCAATACAAAATTTATAGCAGAAGATTCCTGAGCTCAGTTGCAGGGTATTATAATTAAAAGTGATATGTTGTAACTTATCATAGATGTTTTAAAAGTTCTTGGCCAAATGCCCAGCATATGTTTATTAAGATACTAAATACTTCAAAATAAATACTTTGGATTTTTTTTCTTACCAGCAGTTCTTTGTGTTCTATGCAGATGCTTAAAAATGGAATTGGACAGAACCTTTCTGTAACCTGTTTTGTTATCTAGTTATTCCATAGTTTGCTTCCATTTTATTCAATAAACAGGTAAAAAAATTATTCACACTCTTAAGACAGTGTGAAAGAGAAGCCCACAAAGAACCCCAGCTCATTTTTCTCTGTTTTTCTGTATTTTCCAAAAAGAACAAATTGTGTATATTTTACAGGACAGAAAACGACTAGATTGTGAAAAGATGCAGCTTTGAAAGAATATAAATTTCCTACCAAAAAGATGTTGCAAATATTTTTTGGAATGATCAGATTTGAAATGTATTGACTGTGTGAAAGAAAGTATCATGAATTGAAAAATAATGTCAACCTCTTCTACACTGTGCTATATGAATTAGAGTAACAACTTCCAGTCGGCATTGTTCTTGAAGGCCCTGTATGAATTTATGCTAGTAGGCCTCATCCCATCTTAGTCCTTACTCTTTTCCTTATATTATGTGTCTCATATTGAGGTTTGAGCCTGACTTCAGGACTTATGTTACTTATCTTAACCTGAGGCTTGATCCTGGCTTCCTGGCGATATTCCCACTGACTACAGAAAGTGCAGGAAGAAATCCACAGACTGCCTGGCCCTCCTTACTAAAACACACCACACTCTACTAGGCATTTTAAGATAATGCAGTAAATAAGAGAGAAAATGGATCATTTAAGGAAATGTTTAAAGGTGATATATAGGAATTAGGGTTTTGTTCCTTTAAAACAAAAGAATTGATGTCTATATGTAGATTAATACTCTTCCCAGTCACAGTTAAGATACCCACTGTAGTCTAGATGGACTTGTATTTGGGGAGAGAAGATTTGAGTAAGACATTGGTGTGTCAAAAGTAGTTGTTGGACTCCGGTGCACCTTCCATCAGCAAAGCCTATGTGACTTTGTTGCCTTCGGTGAGGTTTCACAGATGTAACTGTGTTTAGCCCTGTCTCCTAGACCGCAGAGGCATGGGGCAGAAACGTGTCTGAATGCAGAGGGTAGGCAGCCGTGGATCCGGTGACTAGCACCATCGCTTCCGTCACAGAAAATGAGATGGAAGGAGAACGTGTGGAAGGCTGATGTTACAAATGCGCTGAGCTGCCGGAAAGGTTTGTTCTTGTGGGAAACCTGAAAATATTAAGCACCTTGAAATCCCAAAACTCGTTACAGTGAGTTGACATATAAGGAATAATAAAAAGGAAGAATTAAGGACATCTCCCAGCTGAAGCAAGTTTTGAAGCCAGTTGCAGTGCCAATCATTCTGGAACAGGAACTTGACCTAGTGTTTGCTAATTAAGTCAAATAATTGTTTGTCATTTGTAGGCAGATAAGGGGTTTCCTGGGAGCAGTAAGCATGACCATGCAAAGAACAAAATCTGATCGTTAGGAAATCACCAAGTCTTGTCACTCTTTTCTCTTGAATGCTCTTCTATTCTTTTCAAGAAACAGCTTGCTGCTGAGTGAGTTTACAAACCATTACTTTATTGACTAAATACAGATGGACCGTTTTTAAAACTATCCATTATCCAGCGCCTAACTCATGACAACAGCGTGATACAAAGAAATAATCTGCACTGGAATGCCAAGATGAAATAGCTTCTGAGGAAATACAGTATAGGAAAGGTTTGCCTGTTTCTTCTGCTTCCAACTGTTCTAAGCCATAAATAGTTTCCAGAATGAATTTACTTAATCAAGATGTCCCATGTTAGCGTTCAGCATGGTATTTCTCAGTTTTATACACTGCCATTTTGTCGTGTGCTCTCACTCCTCTTCTTAAGCAGTTAGAATACTGAAGAATATTTTTAACCTGTTTGAAGTCACATGCATGGCATTAGTTTTTAGCTACTTATTAAGTAAAGCTTATCCATGTTATATATGTCACAAAGCGGAAAAAACATTTTTATGGCTGAGTGTAATCCATTCATTGGTTTATTAGAGACACAAAGTACTCTGAAGAATGTCACAAATCTACATGGTGTCCCTGAGAGCTTGATTTTTGCATATGGATCGCTGACTTAGCTGAACGATGTATAAAATCCTGTGTAGCCAGGCAGCTCCCAACTGAATACACTTCTAAGGGAGGTTATATGCATTGCTTCTGCCAGCAAAGGTCTGGAATATGTTAAGCTGCAAAAATATCACTTAACAGAATACAGAGAATGAAGAAAAGAGCCATAATGCCCCTTTTGTATCAAATCATTTACTGTTTTTAGGATCTTTGGGCACAGGCACATCTAGAATCATAGATGAATTGCTTATTAACTTAGCAGTGTTTCAGCATGCTTTTTCTTTGGCAAATAACAGACTGAAGTCTGGATCATGCATGGCCGGGACAGAACCTGAGAGAACAGCAGCTCAATAAAGCATCATCACAATGACATGCAAGGGGAAAAAAAAAGAAAACTGAGCAAATTCTTCCAGATATAGAGGGCCTCTGTGATTCCAGAAAGGGACGGGGTAGTCAAAGACAGACCAGGTAAAGTCTAATGTCAGTGGGAGGGACGGCAATATTCTCAATCGCGCCACTTTCAGATCTGCTCTAAACGAAAGGTGGTACAAGCTGTTGTGACCCCCCAGACAACAGGCTGAGTAGATAGATAAATTCTCCCAGGAGGCAAGGGAATGACTTCTTGGTTGCTAAAACAGAACCTGAATTTAACAGCACATGAAGATGGAATTAATCACACTTTTACGTTGCAAAATATCTAAATAATAGAAAAAAACCCACAACTGGAAGGCAGAAACTTAAAAATTAATTTGAGGTTGTGCTGTTCATCTCTTGGATGTAATGAGTGAATTGGAGTTTGTGGGACTGCAACTAACTTGCCGATTGAGACACACCACAGAACGAAACTCATTACTGCTAACAGTATGAAAAGGGAGCAATAACAGTGTTGTGGTCTAGGATTTCTGCATCCTAACCCTCCCAATGGTTATCCCTGCCCACCTGTGACGCACGCAGGCTCAGCTGGAGTGTTTCCACCACATGCTGTGGTGGGAACATGCTCCTACCAAATGGGTGATGTGCAGCAGTGCGGCTCTTCCTGGCCTGGCGGGGAGAAGAGCTGAGCTGCAGCCTTGGAGCCATTGTTTTAGCACAAAGACGACGAGAGCTCTGAACCTGGCCAGCTGAGCAAGAGCCTATCCAAATGTCGCCACGGCAGCGACCCTTGGAAAGGAGGCAGTATGTCAGACATATGGTTGAAACATGCTGTGCTCCAGCCATCCTCTGCTAGCGTATGGTCTCCCGAGTACCACTGCCAGCTGGGCTCTAATTTACGCTGGGCCTGAGAATCAGGGACCTTAGCAGTCTCCCTGATGGTCTCTTCTCCTTTGCTTCACTGATTTCAGATACGCAGATATTCAGAGCTTTTAATTTCCCCTGCCTGGCATCCTTTCAGGCAGACACAGGGGCATACAGTTCTTTACTTAAACAATGTGCTTGGTTGAAAAGGCAGGGACCAATATTCTGTAAGAGTAAAATTTCAGAATCCTGACACTGTAAAATGTTTAGTATCCATGGTATCACCTCAGATGTTGTGCAAGTATGTGACATTAATAAAACAAGTCCCCCCAAAAGCCTGATATAGAAATGGCATTGCTGAGTAGTAGAAATCATACTTACCTGTTCTAAGTTGTATTGCTGAAGATGCACGTGCTGTGGTATCATTTTTCATGGATTTGCACTCCTAACTTCTTAAGCATTGGATTATTCCACATTTCTGTCATGGATTTTTTCTCAACAAGAGAGGAATGGGATGCCTTCTTTCTTGTTGGAATAAACTCCTTAAATAAGAGGCATGTTTCTCATCATGAAGTACATAGTGAACGGTGCACAGAGAAGAGAATAACCAAAGTCTTTGTTAAACCCTTGTTTAACCTTTAGTTCAAGTGTTTTATTACAATGCCACAGGTTTTGCTACCTTGTTGTCAGTCTTCAGTTTGACAGGTAATTAAAGGAACTCCAAGTTGTATTTTTATATCCAGCTTTTAGTTTGCAATTAGCCTTTGAGATGTGGAACTTGTAGAAGGAATCTGTAAATGGATGATTTGAGAAAAAAATTATTTGATGCTGCTGGAGCGAGCATAGTGCCCTTCTTAAAATGGTTTGTAGCAGCAATTACATGGTTATGTTTTTGTCCATTTTTGGAACATTATAATCATTCTGCTTTATTCAAAGGACCATTCGGCATGTTTAATATTTTTGTGAATGTTATCCAGTTAAGCTTTCTGTTGTCAAGACATCCTCTTGGAAAAAAGTGCAGGTAAATTTTCAGACATCTTTCATGAATAAAGGTATTCAAAAAGTCTTAGCATCAGACAGTCTTTCACATTAATCCCTTATTTCTGAATGTGCTGCATTTTCTGTAACATAGGAGATGAGCCTTGGCTGCTCATCTACTTGCCCAGAAGTAGCTCTCCTTGTCGAACCTCATCTTGGAGTTAGTTTTCTAGACCACCTCCTGTTCCTCACAAGATATTCCTGAGTTATGGCGTAACGAAGGGACCTGCTGGCTAGTGACTGCCTTTCCTCTGAGGAACTGATGATTTAATAGTAAAAGGGTAAATTAACTGAAAAAGTAGAAATGATCTTCAGTCAACAGGACCATAAAGGTGTCCAAGGCCACGTAATCCCGTCTACATCACCATGACCCTCCAGTCTCTTCCTTTCGCTGCTTTTCTGTTCAATTCTTGTATCTTATTTCAGATGATACTGGGAATTTTTGGAGCCACAATGCTTTGATGTGGTCAACATACTGGGAACCCATTTCCCACCTGGGCGCCAGCATTCACCACATGATTGCTTACAAGTCATGTCATCAGCCCTGGTGAGATGATTAAATGCTAAGGGACGCGAGTAAGAATTACACTTGGGGCTGCGCAAGGATCCCTCATTGCTTCTGCATTTGCTGCTTTTTGGAGTTCCACTCTTCAGTCACAGGCCTGAAATTCAGAAGCAGACTTCTTCCCCCTGTGGGCCAGATGTTTACTTGCTTTTCACAAGCACCTACATTTATATTCCCAGAATGGGGTGGGGGGAATGGCGTTTTGACTGTGAAAAGGGCAGTTCTTCCAAGAGGATTAAAGGTTATTTCATGCATCTGGGGAATGAGAAAGCAGGGTGGGTGACTGCTGCAGTGGCTTCCTCAGCATCAGCGACAGGGGAGGCAGGGATGTGGATCTCTCCCCTTTTCTCTCTCGTTTGGTGGGACTGGTAGGAAATCGGTCTGGCTTGAGTGAAGGAGAAGGACTCGAGGCCATTCTTAGAGGACATCTTGGCCACAGCGTTTCTCCTTCCTTCCCCCTTTGGCTGGCTACACATATTTTGCTCTTCACTTCCCCAAATGAAGACCCCCCATCCGCATTGTTCTCCCGCTCAGCAGCTTTGCCACTGTAGAATAGCAAGTCCCTGTCTCTCTTGTTACGCGACATGAAACTAAAAATATCAATCCCACTGGAGTTACTTCTACATTAAAGATGTAAGTGAAATAAAAATCACTTTCGGAGCTTTTTATTTTTTATTTAATTTTTAATTAATCTTAATTAATTTGAATTTTGAAGCGATCAGAAAAACAGTTTTAAACGAATATTTTTTTTTTCCGATTTTT
>NW_010533022.1:0-301 GCF_000687285.1 Phaethon lepturus
TCCAACCCAAACCATTCTGTGATTCTGTGAATAAATCCTTACTCTTTTCACTCTCTTTCAGATGGAACTCCAGGATGATGGTGTCACTTTGGGCTTAGAGAACAGCATTTCAAAAGATATAATATCCATCATAAACAATGTGTTCCAGGCACCCTGGGGTGGTTCTCACACCTGCCAGAAAGATGAAAAAGCAGTTGAATGTGGTCTGTGTCAGTCCAGCATTCTGTGTTACCAGCTGGGTTTTGAGCTGCTGGAACAGCTTGCTCCAAAGGAAGAAATCAGGCTTGTGGTAAGTAGAGCA
>NW_010533022.1:311-16292 GCF_000687285.1 Phaethon lepturus
CTATATTATTGGTGTGCTGAAACTCCTTCATTGTTGTCGTTAAATTGTGCACAAGGGAGCAAAGCTGTGCTGACCTTTAGCATGGAGGATTTGGGAAGTTAAAGCAAAATGCCATTGAATTGTAAAATTTCCTTATATTGAATTGATGCAAAGAATCCAGGGAAGATGGATAGTATTAATCCAGTATGAACTTTTCCCCCATAAACACTGAAGTGCTGTTTCACTTTGGAAGGACACTCCTATGATACTGTGTCTTAAAGAAAATGTGAAATGTTAATACTTAGTGCTTTTCATCTTCTTTTAAAAGCTGAGTGGATATTTTGAAATGATTATTGATTATGAGTGAATCAGTTGTCAAGTTGGTGCTTGATTTTTGAAAATGCTGAGCACTGTTGAAAAACAGAATATACTTCAGGTTGAGTATTCAACTTTTTATCAGATGCCAATATGTGCTCTCCAATTGCCAGTCATCATTAGTAGTCCTCTGTACTCTGCCACAAAGTCCTCTGTAGCTTTGTGGAAGAATTGAAGCATTACCTGTGGTGTGATAAATTTTTTTTAAGCTGTATGTCTGTTATACATAACTGTTCCGTCTGATAGTTCAGAAGACAGCATTGCTACCTTTATTCTGAGTGCTCATTTGCTGTGGTATGGTAGTGGCAGGATGTTTATTAGTAGTTTTTTTTTTTCAGTGGTGGGCATAGTGTTGCCTTTTAATGCGGAAAATTTCCGGAATTCCATTTGGATGTATATGCTAATAGTATGTATTGTGCATGTGGTATTCAGTAACTTGTGCTAGAAAAATAATCTCATGCCCTTTTATTTCAGATTTTCACCTCAACCAAAAAGTAGCAAGTAGTGAAGTTTTTTGAGTGCTGGGGCTCGGTACCATTTCTAGGGTCCACCTTGTGATTTTATAATGTAAAGGTCACAATGGCAACCTGTAATCCTGAGCTCCTGACCACAGGCAGAAGGAACTCCAGCCTCGTCCTTTTTCCAATGTAAAAGTGATTGAGGTAGCATCGGCCTTTAAGCCTGTAACTCTACAGTAGTGTAGGAAACATGCCTTGCTCTTGTCTCTTATTCCTCTGAGTCAAGGATGAAAAGTTTGGTGAAACCACAGCCGTGTGATTGGATCCACCCCAGCTCTAATGTATATGTGTATATATATATATATAAAAAATATATATAAAGTTTCTGTTAAGTGGTATCACTTAAATCCATGGTTGAAACATAGTTTTGTTGTCGATATGCATTTGTTGACGCAGAATTGTAGAAATGCAGCTGATTTGAATGCACAAGTGTACATGGAACTAGATGGTGTCTGCCTCATTTGAGTTCAGCTTATCATACCGGATCTAACTTAAACATCAGGATAAGGCCTCATGTATTTAGATAACATCAAGAAATGAATTTAATTTCTTATATTCTTAAAGGAGCCCACAGATAACCTCGAGGATAGTCTTCTGTATACTAGACCTGAATTTATTATAGGAACTGAAGGAGAAGAGGAAGACAAATCAGCACCAAAACATGGAGAAAATCCAGGAAATCACACAGAGACCACTGAAAATGCTGGTAGGTGGAGGGTGAGAAGGTTGAATATATCAGTAAGGCTTTAAATGAAACACTTCTCATAGAATACAAGGTTCTGAAGGAGTCTTTCAAGACCAACAATGTGCAGCCACTTTTTTATCGTGCATTTAATTCTTTCAACATATTAATTAAATAGGAAGGCTATATTTATGTTGATAGCAAGTGTGACTGTCTCTTAAAAAAGCGTTAGAAGAAATTTTGGCTTTTTGAACATATAAAGTAGTAAAAACATTACATGCCAAATTCCATGCTGTTGTAACTTTACTGACTGCAAGGTTACTGTGGCTAGAATTAGTTTATCTCTCATCACTTTGACATTCTTTAGTTTCATTTTGAATCCACAGATGAGAGAACTTTAACAACGCTTTATGTAACATTTTTAACAGCGATAAAGAATGACACAGAAAGAAAATTCTGTTATCAGCAACTTCCTGTTACCTTGAAGCTCATATACACTATATTGCAGGTAACATTGATTACTTCTTTGTTTACTTTGAATTTTTGGTTAAGCGGTGTCATTGTGTTGAGAGCAGTACATCTGCTTACACAGGAAATATCAAGGTTTGAAGAACCAGACATTCTTTTCAACATGCTGAACTGTCTGAAGATCCTGTGTCTTCATGGGGAATGCCTGTATATAGCAAGAAAGGACCATCCACAATTTCTTGCCTATATTCAAGATCACATGCTGATTGCAAGGTAGGCTTTTATTGCACATTTTGTCTTCATACTTTGTTGGTTCTCCAATTATACGTTTGCTGTTGGCATCAAAGAATTTGCAGGTTTAGTATGGAAAATGAACAAAGGGTGGTAAGGAAGTGTGGAAAGGTTAAGTAACTGTATTTGCACAGTTGCACAGACTAATTAAGAAGTTGCAGATGAAACCAAGGTACCCCGCATTGTCCACCATGGCTGCTCTGTCATGCACCACTTGTTTTGCAGAGTCAGCATTTCTCATGTTGAGTAATAGCATTGTCTGAAACTGAGGTATCTTCCCTGACTCTACAAAATAAAATAAAAGATGAGAGAACAACAGTATTGCACCTCATTTTTAAGTGTTTTTTTTCATTTAGAATCAGAGTGAATTGGATTGAAATTTGTGCATTTTAAGATTCCCTTTGGAGAAAGGGACTTTTGCAGATAAGTCACTGAATAAACATCAGTGTATGATGTTCTGAAATAGAGTGTGTTCATCAACACTTACAGCTGCTCTGTATCAATTTCATGGAGCATCTCCTGAGACTGTAGTGTTTTAGCAGACTAGAGAATCTGTCCTGAATCTAAATACCATCAGACTGTGAACACCTGACATCTTAGTCATTCGTGGATGCAGATGATTTGTGGTTGCAGATGATTCGTGGTGCCAAGGCAGTTCATGTAGCTTATGCACTGAAGCTGGTTATGCTGAACCTGCTAATTCATAGCATAGATTATGTTCCGTGGCAGTCATGCCTTGAATTAGGCAAAGTTGTCAAATCTGAAGTGTTTCAATGTAAGGGAACCTGGATTTTCAAGAAAAACTGCTGTAGTTGAAGATTTGCAAGTAGCGCACTTCTACTAGCAACTCTGCAGTATTCACATAAATGCCCAGGATGGCTCATAGAGATTTTAATGAAAAGTGCATTCCCACCAACAATACAGTGTAGACATATAAAAGAAAAGATGTCGAAGGACTGTTTCTATAAGCAGGCTTGCTCTTTTTGGTATTTCCAGTTTATGGGGAGTTGTGAAGTCTGAGTTCTCTCAACTTTCTTCGCTGGCAGTCCCACTTCTTCTTCATGCACTTTCGCTTCCCCACGGAGCTGACATTTTCTGGACAATCATAAACAGCAATTTCAACAGCAAAGATTGGAAGATGAGATTTGAAGCAGGTAGGTCTGCAAAATGTGCACTATTTGCTCTTTATTGCTTCACTGAAGAGGTAGAGCTTTCTCTGCTCTACCTTGAGGAGACTTATAATTGATAATTCTTTTTGCTGCTTTGGGCACTTTTGGAGATGGTCTGGTGCAAAACTTTGGCACAACAGTGGAGTAAAGTAGAGGAGAACATGAGACATTCTGGATAATCGAAGTAAAATCAAAATGACACTTGCCAGCTATTTTTTTGTTATTACTTTCTCAGATGTGCGTATTTCTAGGAGAGGTACATTAATCAGGACATAAAGAAGCCATTGCCTAAATTAACATGCATATTTTCTTTGTCTGGGGGCATGGCTGCTACAGTGGAGAAGGTGGCTGTGTTGTGCAGATTTTTGGATATTCACTCTGTGACAAAAAACCACCTGCTGAAGTACGCTTTGGCTCATGCATTCTGCTGTTTCCTGACGGCTGTGGAAGATGTCAATCCAGCAGTAGCTACAAGAGCTGGGCTGTTACTTGACACCATAAAGAGGCCAGCTTTACAGGTATGTTCATTATGTGGGAAAAAATACATTCAGACAGGAGTCTAGGTTTTCACCTGAAGTTCAGAGCGGTTAAAAATACAGCATCATGGTCACTGCTAATACCTCTTTAGGCAAGCTTTACAGGTCTTAGTAATTGATATATGCACAAAATAACCAAGAGAAATGATACTGCCTTAGCCCCAACTTAGAATCATAGAACCATTTAGGTTGGAAAAGACCTTTAACCATCATCAAGTCCAACCATAAAAACTTTGACTGCAAAGGATTACCATTGCATTTGAACTGCTATCGTAGAAAGCTGTAAATGTTTTTTATTATTTTAAAATTTAGTGAAAATTTTCAATTAAAAAAAATGATTGTACGTCTTATGACACCCTGCTGAGCTGACAGTGAGAAAATATATTCAAGCAAAACCAAAGATGGTCTTGATCTTTTGAAGATTTACTTAGGCCTGTAATTTTAAGCATGTGAGAGATCCTGCCACTCAGAATTCCCAAGATTAAAACTAATCAGATATGAAAGTGGATCAGAGCCTGCGTATACAAGCAAGATTAAAAAAATAAATCTCATAGTATACAATTCAGGTCTAGTTCTCTGGAGAATAGAATTAATATGTATTTTAAAAAGTTCAGTCTTACTGCCTATAAAAAGCTGTTAATACTTGCTAGTTTTATTTCATATAGTGCTTTTTCAAAATAATTTCCAGAGGACTTTAATTCACTGAGTTCACTGAGACTGTGACCAGTATACTGCACTTTCATACTTCATGTGTGGGTTTTCTTCTCACACATAAGTTGTGACACTACACCCAAAATCCTAGTGCAAATAAAATATAGAAGCATTTTGAGGCAAAGTGCTTCTAATACACTTCACCACATAATATTTCTTCCTCTGTTTGGGCTTTGCAATTAATTCTTTTTGTAATTAAGGGCTTGATTCAGTTGCCTAAAGAGAAGCTTTTTCTCAGGCAGGTATGTGTGAAGAGAATACTTTGATACTGCGTACCAAATGTGCAGTAGGACAGAACTTTGCCTATACCTTTGTATTCCTCAAAATCTTAGCAAATTCTACATTGTAAATATGATGTTCATTTATCTCCTTACTTATTTTACTTTTGCATTGATATCAGTAGCATTAGTTCTGATTTAAAGGACTTGGTAGGAGAAAGGAGCTAAACTTTTGTCCTGTAGTAATTAACAGGAGAAATTGTGAGCTTTCACCTCCCTTTGCTTTAAAAAAATGCTTCAAGCTTTCACATCTCAGTTCTGTGTTGTTTTTGTTGTGTTGTTTTTTTTTTTTTTTTTCCCACTCCATAGGGTCTCTGCCTCTGCCTTGATTTCCAGTTTGACACAGTTGTCAAGGACAGGCCCACAATTCTTAATAAGCTCTTACTACTTCATTTTCTAAAAGCGGATATTCCAGCTTTGAGCTGGGAGTTCTTTGTGAATCGCTTTGAGACCCTGTCTCTGGAAGCACAACTTCATCTGGACTGCAACAAAGAGTTCCCTTTCCCAACAAGTAAGCAGAGTCCAAATCAATCTGATCACCTCTTATCAGCTTCTGGAATTTCAGGTGCCTGCAAGGGTTTGAGAGAGATGTAGGTCTCACCTGTATAAATTTGCTGAAACTAAGTAATCTTTCAGGCCAAAAGAGAATAATTTGAAACGAGCATTTTTTGACTGCCCCAATACAGATTAGGCTACATTCTGTTGCACCTTTGGGCATCATGTTTTACTCTGACTAGGATGTGATTGCCAGCCTTGGTTGAAATGCGGTCTGGTTCTGTGATCAGCTGCAACCTGCATTAGCACATTTGTTCTTTTGTAGATGTTCTTATGCTATCAACATCGTGGTTCTCAGAGGGTCATGCCTGACCCTGTTCTGAAATGGCCTGTACAAAGACAGCCCTAGGAGCTGTATGACCCACAAAAAACAAACAAATGTTTGGGACACAGCACAAGAGGTACATGGACTTTTAGAGCTGGTGCTCAGTTCCCACAGTGACAAATGTTTGTGAATGTCCTGTTCATACTTGGTTTCTTGATGAGACGCCATGTCTCCTTCCATTCACTAGAAGGGGCTAAAAAATAATTTGTGCATGATTGTCTAACAAGCCAAGTAATTGAAAACTTCCTTATCCAAGTGGTGGCCCATGAAGCAGATGTATTTCCATGTGATTTGCCTGGAGGAGGGTGGGGACAGCTGTTTGGACAGATTGTGCTCCCTCAGCAGCCTAGTGCCTCCTCCTACACTTGCATGGACCCCAGCACCTAAAAAAGCCCAAGTGCTGCTTCTGCATCCATACAGGAGACGGGTGGAACTGAAAACATTTTTTTTTTTTTTCCCTCCATATGTGAGTAGCTTGACCCATATCTGGAAGCTGCTGCAGTGGCCTGAGGAGGAAATCTTGGGACTAGTTTCTAGCACCTCTGGCTGCAAATGTAGGATCCTATCTTTAAATAGGAATAGGTGGGAGTGATTTAAAATCTGCAAAGGCTATTTTTCAAGTTTATTTTAACCTTTCTCTTTGCCTTTTCAAAGACATAAGTGGTGCAAAGGATGGGCTCACTGTCTTTAGTTGCTCAGATAATTAAATTCAAAGGGTTTGAATGCACTATAGATGTGAGGATAGAAAAGTATTGGTCACCCCATTAAGACATGCAGTGATACTGCTAGTAACACCACCTGTAAACACATAATCCCACACAAATTTTTGCAGATGCTGTTCAAATCCAGGATGATAGGTGTAGGCAGGACAGGAGGTCAGTGAGGCAAAACTAGAGGCCACACTTGGGTATGAGTACACTAAATGTGATCCATACTCTTGAGATTTCAGCCATTTTAAATAGGGCACCTCATATACCCTTAGCCTGAAATTCAAGTTTTGGTTTCAAGAACCTGTTTTTGTCCAATCTCTAAAGAAAGAAGTAACAGCATAGTTTTTTAAACACAGTTATGCCATTTGGGGTTTTATGGATTTCAGAATGAGACCATACAAATGAGTACCTTGCAGATGGACCCCTTGAGCCCATATGAAGCTTTCTTGGCTTGAGTGGGACCTGGGGCCCAGTTGCATTTGGCACTTGGCAGCATTAGGGCCTCACCATGCTGTGGAATGAATCCTAACTTGGTCAATTGCATTTGCAAAGCTATCACTGCTGTCCGGACAAATGTCGCCAACCTCAGTGATGCAGCAATGTGGAAGATCAAGAGGGCTCGTTTCGCACGTAATCGTCAGAAGAGTGTGCGTTCCCTGAGGGACAGTGTGAAGGGACCAGTGGAGTCAAAGAGAGCGCTCTCCCTTCCAGAAACCTTAACCACCAAAATTCGTTGAGTATCTGTTTATATTTTTGTGACACGCCTGTATCTTCTCACTTAGGATCGTATCCTATTGCTGGGTACACATCGGAATTGTCAATATTTATCCAATTGGGATAGCAAATTTAGGTTTCTGACTGATTGGGCATTATTCAGATAATGACAAGTTAGTGAGTTTGACAAAGAACATAGACAAACATTATGTCTATGCTGTGTTTGTTTAAAATGCCAGAACAAAATGCTTCAAGACTAGTTTGTGGATAGATCTTAATTTTCATTTGTGGCTAATACACAGGAGTTTTGTCTAAAATAGATACAGTGTGTACAGAAATACTCCTCTGCTACTAATTTACTTATTAATTGTAATTATTAACCAGTGTATGCAGCATATGCTAGACATCTTAAAAACAACTGTTAATGTCTCAAATGAGCTTTTGGGTATCTTCAGAATTCCTTTGTTAGGAAAACAATGACCATGAAACACATCCTTCCTGCCAGCTTGTATAGGAGGACCTAGGTGCTGGAAATCCATAGACCTGTATGGAGCGCTGTACAGATACCTTTCCAAGCAGAAATAAAGCTTAACCATTCTCATTTAGAGAATTTTACAAACACAGATTAGTCTTTATATTCAAATTGGACCTCTTGCATTGCTCCTACCTGTATTATAGGAACTCATAAAATTTTCAAACCTGGGTGCTGGTGATCTGTTAGGTTAAAAGGTAATTCCTTTTCTCCAAAACAAACACCACCATATTTTGGGACTGTTACATAATCCTTCTTGACCAATTTCTGATCCTGCATAGGGGCTCCTGTGTGGTGACTCTTGTACCAGCAAAACCGAACGAAGGAGAAAACTAGAGTTGCAGAACATGGTGCACAAAATGTGTAGGGCACAGAAGTGACATGTTTGAAATGGTTACACTCACTGCCTGAGTAAATGAACATAAATATGCTGGCACTGAATATATGCTGAAGTATAAAATGTCAGTACTGCCTTTATAAACAGAGTTGCTCTTGATTTTTATTTTTTATTTTTTTTAAGCTCTGAGCTTGACCAGACACGAGCAGTCTGCTCCAGCACTTGGAGGAACACCAGAGCAAACACCAGGTGGGTTTGACAAGGAGGGTGTTTGATGGAACAGCAAAAGGAAGGCACTAGTACTAGAGTTCTTGCTGACTCATGAGATAAACTTACGCAAGATGGAAGTTGTTGAAAAGGCACAGTGAGTCATGTCTCAGCATGGTTCCAAAAGGTGTAAATTGAAGTTTTGCTCTCGATCTGTACTGGAAACTGCCCCTAGTTGTAACTAGTACTTCGTGGCTGGGAGGAGGTTATTCAGGGGCAGTCAGTTATGCTGGCAGTGCCTCACCCTCCTGTGTTTCATTGCCCATAGGAACAAGTGAATCTTTAGTAGGCTGGCCTGATGGGTCACCCATGTTCAGCCTGATCTTTGATCTTCAGGTTTTAGAGACAGCAGATAGAATGCTGTTGACTGTTGGTACTGTAAATTACACCTGTCTCCTCTGTATGCTTATAAATATCTTAAGTCACTTATTTTGTATTTACTGACAATTTAGTGATGTGAGGTTTTCCTGGGGAGGGGGTGTGTGTGTATGTATATACCTTGTGTGTAGGCACACATGCACACAAATTGTGTATGTATGCACACACATTTTGAGGGGTAAAAGCCACCATAGCCACTGTAAAGACAGGGCTGCCTTTGTTTTTCATTCTTAACTTGAATCTAAGCAGCTTGATTTGGTACAGGATACCCTATATCATGTGTTCATGAAGTGAAAGTTCAGTTCAAGTAACTTAAGACCCGTTTCAGACAGCAGAGGAAGGTTTTCTGCACTCTGCAAGTCTATTGCCTAAACAGGATCATAGGGTTTTTGTAGTTTTAAACAAGCAGTTCTCCATTGCTGGTTCATTGCAGGTTTCTTCATTAGAAGTAAAACCAGGTGGTGATTGACATTCCCTAGACTTGATCCTTTATAGAGCTATGGCAGACTACTCAGTGTGAAGCTCTGTTCACTGTATCCTGCTGTATAGTTTTCAGTGAGGGTAAAGTATGAGAAATGAGATTTTTAATGCTTCAGAAAGTGTAGTAATATTTCTGGAAAGTAAAAAGTCAGGAAGAGTCCTGGGCAGTGTGCTAACTGGTGTTAATACTACCATCATTATAACTGATGGCAAAATTGAGCGTTTTATCACTGAGCTTCTAAATTATGTTGTTCAGCAAGTGAAAGTAAAATAGGTTAATATTTTCGGATTAATTACTTATCGAGTTCTATTTAGAGAAGCAGGATTTATTTAGAGCCCCGCGATAATTTGACTCATTCCATCTTATCTCCTTCTTTGTTTTATGGAAAATCTCACAATGTGTAATAGAGATAAAAATAAGTAGGGCTGAAGAAAACAGTCTAATATAATCTTGATGAAAATGGTGTCTTTTTGATACAATTTAATGGAAAATTTTAACCTGGGTATAATATGTGGAAAGATTATTTCTCAGTTATGTCCACAAAGCTAAAGTTGTTTTCTATATACATTTTTAATGTGCTTCTGAAAATGGAACTTCCTGTATTTCTTATTCTAATTGTTTCAGAATTTATTGTTTTCTCTTTGCATCTGCAAATCTTGGTCCAGCAAAAGTTTGGATAGAGAATTTTCATTTTGAAGGGAGGTTTCTGTAAATACAAAATATCAGAGAAAACTGTTTGGACTAAAAAAATATTTTATAATAGGAATTTCTTGATTTCTTTTTACCAGAATGAGACCAGTGAAGGAAAGTTATTCTTCATAGAAGTGATTCTGAAAATTTCCCCCCCTAGTTTTCATTTTCAGCTATTATAAAGATAGCAACCTTCTCCCATGCTCAGCAAAACAGCCAATCAAACAAAACCCTTTGCTCACCTACCAATACAATGTAAAATATTGAAAATTATTTAAGAAATGACAGACACCGCAGTTTTGCTGGTGAAGAACCTAAGACAGATGCATTTGTACCAGCAAAGGAGTCCCTTGTCAGAATAGCATATTATATTAAGAATATGGGTAGTTAGTTAGAATATTGAAATAATTTTTAGTATTTGCTATAAATAAATAGTTATGAATTTACATAAAACCTAAGACGTGTAAGTAACTCTAACAAACTTAAGTGGATATTAGTTGCTTGCTAATAACCCTAACACAGACATGCAGGAGCAATTTTAAGATTATACTGTGAGCTAATCTTGCTTGTAGGGTCTGTCCTGCGAACTTCAGCTTAAACTCTTCTTGCAAAAGTAAGGACTATTTCCAGTAGTTGAAAGGATTTATTCTCAAAATGAAACAAAGTAGAAAGCTTTATAGTTCTGCTTCATACTAGCTTGCTTTATTTCAATTATTTGCTGTTCAACAGATTTTTTTTTTTTAACCATGGATCAAAAAATATACCCAAATAGATTTTAGTAACAATTAATTTTAATTGTTAACAGTAACAGTATTTAGAGAACAGTAGTAGTATCTAGAGAACAAACTAAAATTAATGGTTTAATAAAAACTTAATGTTCAAGTATCGCCCCCTTTCTGATGCTGTCAAAAATGGTATTTTTCTGTTCCCTTTGTTGATTATCCTAGTGGAAATAATTTTTATTTATTTTGCATATAATCCACATATAATACATTTTATTTATACAGATACATTTAATTTAAATTACTGTTTTAAAATAGAACATGTTGGAATAATATACTCTACTGTGCTTTAGCCATGCATTTATTCAGAATTATTTAATAAAAGGAACCTGATATACTGATGTGTGAAATAGCTGGTGCTTTTCATGACCTCAATTCCTACTGTTTGTATAACATAGATCTTCAGGAACTGCTAAGGACTAAAAAAAGGCCTTAGAAATAGGGTGAAATGGAAGAGGGTAACTCCAAATGCAATTACTAGAGAACTCTAAATGGTCTTAAAAGTAACTGGAAAAACTGTATTTAAAAAAAAAAATTGAAGTATGAAAATGAAAATACTTGCCCAGTTGGCAACGTTATTTGCAGTGTGTCTGTGTTGCTTGGATATTGACAGCCAGCACCCAAGCTTCCTTGTGCTTTGTAAGTAGGCTCTCGTCTTTCATATGAGCATATTCCCACCAAAAGTATTATTTCCATTCGGTGTTTATAAAACTAAGTCTTAGGTCTCTTCTCTGGGAAAAAGTCATCAAAGTTTTGACATAATACATAGTGTCCCAAAACCTAATAAATTATAGTGCCTACATTTTGTCCCAAGTTTTTTGAGGGAAATATGGACTCAGTGCTAAAAGGGGAGGTGTTCATCCTTTGTTTAATCATTTTTTGGTAGAATTTTCTCCATCTACCTTTGCTGTTTTGTACATCCTTCCCTGGCAAAGACTAATATCCACTAATTTTTGCTGAGGAAAGACTGAAAACTATGCCAGATGAGAATTTGGTGGCAGTGGCATTTGATTCTCCTTTAATGCATAGATGTGAAGGAATAATAACACTCAAATTTGGCAGAAATGCACTGGGATGGAAAGATAAGCAGCTGGGTTAAGCACAGGAAAGCTGAGAAATGGAGTCCAGTGTACAGAGAAGGTGTTAATGTGCTGTTGAGCCTGAGGCACCAGAGGAACAGAACCCTCAGAAATGCACGCCTATCTCCTGTGACTTCACCGTGTGTATTTCAGCAGAAGTGCAGAAATGAACTCTGGAAAAAAATTCTGGTGTATTCTGTACCCTGTTTACAGTCTCATACCTGTGTCTCTCTTGTGCCTATAGGACAACCCTCCCCAGAGAATGATAACACAATAAAAGACCTGCTGCCAGAGGATGCTGGAATTGATCACCAGACTGTCCACCAGCTCATTACGGTGCTAATGAAGTTCATGGCAAAGGATGAGAGCAGCGCTGAGTCGGACATCAGCAGCGCTAAAGCTTTCAACACAGTCAAGCGCCATCTATATGTCCTGCTTGGTTATGATCAGCATGCTTCATGATTGCACCGCAAAAAATGCGAGTTTCAACCTGCTTTAATGCCTTTATTGCTGGAATAGCACAAGTAGGTGAAGGCATTAACTACTTTTTGCAGCTGTTTCTCATTGCCTGTTGTTGAAATGGTGGTAGCACAGCCTTCTTTGTACCAAAATAATGTCTGAGTGCAGTAATCCTACTTAAACTTTCTTAACACTTCTTGAGTTGGTGAAAGAATTTGGCAACAGGGGTGGCTGCTTGTTCTTTACTCTCAGAAGGCTCCATGTAGCCTAATCAAGTGTTTTCTGTACGTTTTTGCTTTGCAGTTAAAAAGTAAATAGTTAAATAGAATATGCTAATTTATAACTTCCTATTAGTACTCTAAACTTGCTGCATCATTGGCATAGAGATAATGGTTTTGTGTGTGTACAAGAATGCAAATACTATCACTGTATGAAAAATAAGAGACTGCTCCAAACCTTTTTGCCCTCTTTCCCTAGCTTTTGAATGCCTTACTTTCCTCATATGTCATTTCCTCCTTTCCCATTCGGGAAGACCTGGGACTCATGTACTCTTGCTTGTTTTCCTGCATGAATGGTCTGTAAACTCTTTGACATTCTTCACTTTGCAGGAGACTCGTTCTGCTTCCTTAGAGTGCACCAGGACTTTGTTTCCCTTTCCTAGGCAGTGGTGCCACCATGGTGAACTTGTGCCTATATTTGAATGATAAATGACTGAGCACATCCTTGCCTTGTGCCACCTTTACCCATCTTGTAAGGAGGACTGTCATTTACTACCTCACAAGGCTCTTCTAAGGCTCAATTAATTCTTACTGATAGAGCAGTTGGGGATGCTAGGCTGAAAAATATTTCACGCTTGCAGAGTATTCTTATTATTTGCAATGAAGCATCATCATCACTTCCACACTTTTTCCATACCACAGTCTCTCACGAAGGGTTATCTTAGGGGAGAGAGAGGGCTGTGATTTCAGATCTCCCCCTGCCCCAGTTCTTAAAATGTCCACTGTAACCATCAAGTATTGCTCAAAGCTATCCTGGCCTTTTCTTTATCTGCAGTTCTTACTAGGATTTTCTGTTTTGTACATTGGAATTGGTGATTTTTCGTAGTCAATCTGTGATGTAGATACTTGGATAAACTTTTTCACAATCATGGAGAAGCCAGGTATCCATGTTTCAGCAGGCAACAGCAGGCAAAATAGAAGGTGTTGATGCAAACTGGGTAGCTGCAAATGCATCCTGATCCATTGCCTCAGAGCACCATTGCAATGTGTTGTCAATCTTTCATTTAAAAAGAGATTCAGGCCTGTTACCATTGTGTTGGGATTCTAGAAGTGGCAGTTCAGAGCACAAACCAGTATTTTCCGCATTTTTTGCATGTTGTCCAAGTTTGGATTCCCAAACTTTGGTGAATGTGATTGACCTGACTGTTAGAAGTACTCCTTACTGCAATGCTGAATATCACCCCGCCTTTCCTCTTCCGCATTTAAAATGTCTCAGCATAGCGAAATTCACCATTTGTGTTTGAAAAGCTTCATAGTTGAATCCTGGCTCCCCTGATGTCAAATGAAGTTTGAGAATTTTTATAGGCCAGGATTTTTCTCCATGTAGCAGACATCAAAACTTTAATTTATATTTTGGTGGGATTTTTTTCTTGGCTGTAGGGCTGCTTTGTGTTGGGAGTCTCTTTTGCTGAAAGAGAAATGCTCTTTGCAATCCAAAGATGCATTTACAGAGTGAAAACTCAGTATGGAGCTCTTGAGAGATCTATTTCAGTTACACTCCCTCTCCTAGTCATAAATATTTGCTTTCCCCCAGAAGCTCCACAAAGGTTGATTTTGGGCTGATTTGCTGATTCATTGTTTTTGATTCCAAGCTTGATTGAAATGGTCACTTCAAGGAAAAAAAAAAAAAAAGTCTCTTAGTATTCTGCATCATAAAATCTGAGTATTTGGAATTATTGAAAGCATAAAATGCCTTTTACTCTGCCTAGCAGCAGAAGTGGGCAAGTTTTAGTGTTTGCGGTCAGTGTGGTGTTGCCCCACATGGTGGCAATGTTGTACAAGCCTGTTGGAGTGGGGAAGCTGGCAGTGGCAGACTCTGCTCATCATCCCAGGCTGAGCTCTGCTAAACATTTGCAGCATCATTTATTCCAGATTTTCCTGTGACAACTTAAAAAACGAGTTTGCTCAGCTTAAGACATGTCTGCATTACAGTATGTGCTGTGTTAAGTCAGGGCTCAGTCTTCCTTGTATGGATGATTTTTTCTAACTATGCTATATAATTGTACCTTACCCTGAAGGGGACGAGGCATTGCAGGGTAGGACCATATTTGGTGATTATATATCATGTGTTCGGCAGGCTAACCCTACATGGATAGACATGGGATTCATCTATTTAGCTCTATGCATGCAGCACAAAAATTTGAGACAGCTGCACATCGAACTGGAGAATTTTACAGAGGAATACCTCTAGTCAGCTTGTTCAGGAGGGAACTGGAGAGATGAGTTCTGTGTTTGTAAATTAGGCTCATCCCCTTGTTCTAATAAAAACAAAACAAAACAATATAGACCTGAAGGAAATGGGCGATGTGGATAAAACTGATGTTTGTGTCTGTTTAGATGTACAGGGTTCTTGATAAAGCACTAAGTTTACTGAAACTGCAGGGGCGTGTTAGATCTTGGGGGATGTACTGGATGTACTTGGCTTACTGTTATACTTTCCTGGGTGTCCACTAGTATAGGTCAGCATCAGAGACAAGAGCTTTGCGGATCCTTGTTATGATCTGGTTTAGCTCCTGATTTTTAGCTATTTTTATTTAAAGACATATGTTGCAAGACTGATGAGAAGATAATGAAAAATAGCAATGCAGTTTCAATTGAAAAAAGCAGTTGTGTCAGGGCAGTGAGAGTATATGATGGCACTGCACCTAACCATCAGGATTCAAACCTCTAGGGTAGACACCAAAGAGCATGATGCTCTTCAAAGGTCATGATGGAGGCAAGGCTTATGACTAACAGTAATAACAGAAACCTGTCTACAGCAACACCACCACTTTAAATTGATGAGCATTTTATTTAGAGCAAGGTATTTTTTTATTGGCTTTAGTCTTGGATGCTTTTGGATTTGCATGCTTAGACTTTCTGTATAACATCGCAGACAGAGTCTTACGTTTCCTATAGTGAAGAATGGAATTCTTGTCTGATTACTTGATTCCAGAACATGGGGCTTAAAAAAACCAAACAGCTAATGTTGCAAACCTGATGAGAAAATAATGAAAACTGTCAATGCAGTATTAATACAAAACCCCCAAATAACCAAAATAGACAACCTCCCTCCCAAAATCCACAACTGCATCGTATCTGTGAAACATGGGATGTACCTAATATGGTTTTGTCTGTCAGAGCATGATCAACTTGGGCTATAATAGAAGGCTATACCAGCATAATACATTTTAAGAACTTGCCAATGTATGCTAAAAATCAGACTGTGCAGGATGAAAGCCTTTCAGAACACATCTTCTTTTATTTCATTTTACCTATTTAGCTAAAATGAGAACATGGCAAGATGGCAGAAAGTTTCTAACTGATAGTGAGACTTCCTTAAGAATGTCTGTTTCTTTTCACATAGAATCATAGAGTGGTTTGGGTTGGAAAAAACCTTAAAGATCA
>NW_010533023.1:0-4107 GCF_000687285.1 Phaethon lepturus
AACCCAAAGGTTCTATGATTCTATGATTATGATTCTCTAACACAGTCAAATATTAGTTTCATATTATACTATGTAGTAATTTAAGAAAAGTAAGCTTACCATTTTGACAGCTGAATCCAGAATAACTAGACAGTGGCAGGCATAATTCATTGTGTATTAAAAGCTGAATTGTAACCATATCTTGTCACAAGATTAGTGTATCATGGTTAGAAAATAAGAGCCTGAGCTTTATTGCAATGGATGTATCTATTTTTTTTTAATAAATCTAGATGGAAGACAAATATCAGACTGTTACAAAAAATATAATAAACTATTTCTCCCTAAAAATTTTTACTCAGATTCATAAATTTATATCTCCAGGTCACTGCTGAACAAGTTCTTCTAAGGTTTTAAATTGTTTTGAAAGAAGCCATTGATGGATTACCAAAATGAGATACACGATGTTTATTTCTTTTTTTTTTTAATGGGATACAAGTAAGTGTTGTTACAATTGTTATCTCACCTTTTTTGTGTATCCTCCCATGTGGTTGTTCACAATGTTATCTCTGTCAACTACTTAAATTGTGAAGTCTTCAGTAGACCATTTTTCCCTAGGTAGACTACTATGTTCTTAAGAAATAAAATAATGCATAAATAGTAAAAAAACCTGTACAATTCTACTTCATATAAGAAGTACTAGTAGCTGACTGGGACAAGGATCTGCTGGAACAGGTTTTAGAAAAGTAATTGTTTAGCTCCCAGTTTTGTATGATTCCTTAAACCTCTATAGAATTTCCTGAAATGCAATGGATGCTGCAAGTATTCAAGAAACCTTTAGGTGATGCCAGTGATAAACTGGTATCTGTTTATCTTATGCCCAAAGGAAAACTCTTTAGTGACAAGAAAAATGAGGAAAGGATCAGGGAAAGAAATTAGGAAAACATGGGAAATTTGGATTTTTGTACTTGCTTTTTAATTCTAAGATATATAGTGACAGTCTGAATATTTTTTATTAAATAGATCAATCTATTTGCAGAGCTACTTTGTTTTATGCAACTTAAGGGCCTGAATTTTTGTATGATTGAGGGGTAATCTCCTATACCACACGTTTTGGAAAAGTGATGTGTAAATGCCAGCTTCTGAAATTGTCATACAGAAGACTAACTTCTTCCTATTTATTGAAGACTAGGACTTATAGTCAGCCTGCATGTTTAAAATAGAATAGTAGTCCCTTCTTTTTGTATGAAAAACCTTTGACACAGAAATTGCATAATGTTCCTTAAAACATTTTAATTTTTTTGTCGCTTTGATGTTTTCAAGAATGAGTAGTGAAACAGAATATTTATCAGAAATTTAAACTTAAATCCTTTCCCATGTATCATTACAAAGCAATGAAACAATTACCACTTAACTAATGAGATGAAAGGTTTCAAAATATTACAGCAAATCTTCCCAGAGTGAGAAAGAAATAAAGTGTAATTATCCCAAATTATATTCAATAGAATAAATAGTAGCTTAAAAATAAATGGTTAAAGGTAAATCTGTATTAGAAAGAGGGGGGAAAAAAAACCTTGAAAGGAAAGCTTTGAAAATAATTTCTTTTTTGTACACAAATATATCTGTTAAAATAAAATACTTTTCCACAATTCAGAAAGAACCCTTCCGGCATCATATAAACAAAGGTTATAGTTATCTTTTGAATACTGAACTACATGACCTTCAGACATATACTAAAAAGTAAAGAAAAAGATATTAGCTTAAAAAGTTTATTTAAAAAATATTAATATTTGGAGTATCTATTTCTTAATTTCTAATCTGATTAGGAGATAATAAAAAACTATTGAAATGTGGAGTGAGTCATGTGCATGTGTGAAATATGAAATTCTGAAATAAATAAATATGGTTTGCTAAGACTTTTGAGCTCTTCCTTGTTGAAGAGAGACTTTGTTTCCAGAGCTGTTTTTTGAACAAGCATTTTGCTTATTGCAATACTTGCTTATTGCAAAATACCTGCCCAAATATGTTGAGATAGATACTGATTTTCTGCTTCTACAAAAAGAGAAGGCTAGAGGAAGAAGTTACATACACAGAACACATCCTTTTTTTTAAACATAGCAATATCCACCATGGTAGAATCCTAAATTTAAATTCAAGAGGCAGAAAAACAGTTACAATAAATTATGAACTGAAGCTGTTTGGCTCACTATAAAATTATAGTGTAAAATGAGTCAGTGATATTTAAATCCTTCTTTAATGAGAAAAAAGATACACTCCTTTAGCCTGTTCTGTGTTGATCTTATTTGTGAATATGTGTCTATGATAGTCAAGAGTAACCAGTCTTGACTGCTCCTAAGTATCAGAGAATTATTTCCAAACACCTCCTCTTTGCTGCTTCCTGTGCACGTCCCTACATACTTTTTTTCTGATTCAAATTAATGCTTCTCTCAACACTTTTGGAAGATTTCAGTTACCAAGTTTCTCTACACAATTCATCATGTCTTCACAGGGCTTTTCTGGAGATCCTGTAACATAAAGTCCCTCCTTTACTTTGGACACTTAGGGGTTAAAAAACCCGTTTAATCTTTCACTGCCTCTCATGTAGTCTAAAGAAGGATTTCTGGGAACTAAATGGTCTTTTTGCAAAATAATATGTCAGATTCAAACCTATCCTGTCGCTTAGACAACCGATTACAGCATTACATGCTGCAATTACAATTAAAGATTTTCAGGTGATGAAAAGCGTGTTCACTGCATTCTCATTACCTCATATTTCCTTGCCAACACTCAAGAGTATCATGATTTTGCTGAAACAAAAACAACTCAGGAAGATGTACATCAACAGACTAGCTTAGGGATTACGCTGCAACTCCTTCTACCTATTATGTATTAACCATATTATCTGAAGAAATAACATCCATCTTTTGTGCTGAAGGTATTTTATTTAAATTGGGCTTTACAAAAACGTGTTGTCAGGCATTAACTACAATGCTACTTTTATTATTCAAGTCAGCAACTTTGAGGACCCCGTTTAGGCTGTTATCTTGGATTTAAGCCAATTGGCTTCTCTCAAATTTAAATAGTTCAAATAAATTTACAAAAGCCCCCTTGCACTGAGAGATAAATCATGCCAAAAAAGAGGGTAGTAATTTCATATGTGATAAATACAATTATTTTCTATAATAATAAAGAACAGAATTAATCAATACCAGTTTGGCAGAGAGGAAAGAATATTGCATTCCCCTCATGTGTGTATCAGTCATTACGATAATTAACCACGGACCAGTATCTGTAGTCTTAGAATAAGTAAAAATACCAAAGACAAAGTCAGGAAATAAGTATTTAGAAGACTATTTAGAAGGTGGTTCTGTTTCTATAGCAATATTTAACAAATCCTGGATTTGCAGATAGATTTGGGGAAGTAATATACTTTTCAAAACTCCTGATCCTTCTCTATTACTATTAAATTGCACAGTAGAAAAAGGTATGCTGCATAGAATATGATATTTTGTATGGTGTTACATTGCCAGTTATAAAAATTAGAAATAGTTTCAGAAAGGGAGAAACTGTACACTTGGACGTGTGATGTTTAATTATGTCTCTACTACTGTTAGGAAAAGAACTCATCTTTAAGAGAAATTAAATCAAATTTTTATTCATGTTTTATATTTTCTAATATTCCATCCAATTCCTGCTCCAGATAACAAATATGTGTGTGCAAAAGATATTTCTCTGATGCTATCATTCTTAATTTCTGGTTTCAGAATAATTTCCAAGCAGCAGAACAATGTTTTTATGAGCACTACATTGTTGCTTCTGTTTTGAGTAGAAGCAACTGAGATGTGAATCCATACCAGATTTTCAAAGAAAAATAACATGAAGAGAAAGATGATGTAAAGCTTAATATTCAGATTAAGTTACACATCAGATTTGATTTTGCCTCAATGCCAAAATCTTTTAGGTTGGTAATTAAAATATTATAACTCAGTGAAAGGAAAATTTTTGTTCAACTGGTAGCAGGAAAAACAAATCATCATTTGAATATGGATATGGAACAAAACTTCACTTGTTAATAAAGATAAAAAATCCCAGTGTCAGATATCTGGACAGGCTGGATGGATGGGCTGAGGT
>NW_010533024.1:0-243 GCF_000687285.1 Phaethon lepturus
GAGGAAGAGGGTGGAAGGAGGGTCCTGTCCAGCCCCCCAAGGGGGTGGGTGTGTACGTGAGGGGATTGCACCTGCTGTTGCTGGCCCCCCACCCGCTTGTGCCCTCTTTGTCTTGCAGGATCTCCATCACACGGGTGACAGCCGACATCTCGCTGGCCAAGCGCTCTGTCCTGAACAACCCCAGCAAACACACCATCATCGAGCGCTCCAGCACGCGCTCCAGCCTGGGTAAGGCGGCGCTGT
>NW_010533024.1:322-711 GCF_000687285.1 Phaethon lepturus
CCCGCCCAACGGGCTTGGGGTGCGCGTCCCGCCTGCGCCGGGGCACGGCTCGTGGGGGTGAGGTGTGGGGGTCTGCCACCTCGGGGTGCCTAGCACAGGGGGACCTGGGGCCCTGTGCTCCCCCTGGCTGGTTTGATTCAGTCTCTCTACCCTTCCTCCCTTTTTATCTTCTGTTACGTTTTTCTTTCCTTTCCTTTTTCTCCTTTCCTTTGGGTTTTCTCCCCTCCGTGCTGCTTCCTTCCTCCCCTGCTCCTGATACAGATGTCTTGGGTATGTAGCTTGGACCTGCCAGGACCCCTGGCAGCCCCCTGCCTGGTGGGGGGCAGTGGGGGACGCGGCCCCTTGGAGCCCCATCCTCCCCGCCTGCCCGGGACGAGGCAAGGGCTGCC
>NW_010533025.1:0-222 GCF_000687285.1 Phaethon lepturus
AGCAGCATCCCTCCAGCCGTGCCCGCATCAACAGCCACGGGGTTCCCCACGGTACCATGGCTATGTCCCTCTTGGCAGAGCCCAGCCCAACTCATCACACCAGTATCCCGCAGCCCGGGGCTCCCATCACGTCCAGCCCCACTGCCTGCTCAGCTGCCCCGGGGGATGCGGGGCCAGGGATTTGGCTGTCGGCCCAGGATCCCCAAGCAAGAGAAAGGGCCG
>NW_010533026.1:0-203 GCF_000687285.1 Phaethon lepturus
CGAGAAACCAGAGGGAAACAAACCGACCCAATTCATGCCAGTCAAGCAATGTTTGGCCGGGGGAATCCACAGGTTTCAAAACTGGAGCCTGAAAGAAAAGGAAAAATATGCGGGGAATAAATATTTGCTTTTGGCCATGAGTAAGAATGCGGAAAAAGTGTATGCGAAGTCAAAATGGGAACTCTTTATTGGCTAAAATGAAG
>NW_010533026.1:213-1263 GCF_000687285.1 Phaethon lepturus
AAGCGGCTAAAATGCTGCCAAATTAGCAGGGGGATGACAGCGACTTCAGGTATCCCAATCCATGGCACGGGAAAAAACACCTTGAAAAAAAAAATCTGTGGGCGCCAAAGGGCTATTTCTCATGGCTGGCAGCTCTGCGCTGGGCGAGGAAAAGCCTGCTCGGTAACAATGTACGTCCCGGGACTGCTCTAAGCTTGTAGCCATGCGGGCAAAACAATGCTACAACGTCAATGGGAAGCACAATAGGATAATAAATACGCCGAGCTGTCAGGCGTAAAACAAAGCAACATGCAATTGCAAAAAAAAAAAAGAAAAAAGAAAAAAATAGTTTTCAGGATGGGCAGTATTTGGGGTTGTTTTGTCCACATGCGTGAGGGCTGAGAGCTGTTAACGATGAGGTGAACGCTGCTTTAGGTCAAGTTTATTGATAGCTCGGTGATGGAGCGTTTTGAGTTCAAGGTTGTGCGCGAATGCTGGAGGGAAACGCATCCGTGCCGGTGAGAGGTGCGGGGACTATTAAAAATGGAAACTATTTCTCCCCATGAAAAATTCTAACATTTATCATGAAAAGGGAATGAAATTTTTTTTACCTAGCTTTTGCTTGCAGAGAGGTACAATCTTAAAAAAAAAAAAGATTTTTCAGCCAATAAACCATTTTTTCCCAGCACAAAAAAGCACCGTGGGCCCGTGCGCATACAATATACAAGCTGAAGTGATATTTTACAGCCAAAAAAGATTCAAGACGAATTGTAGGCCCCGGTTTTTATTATTATACAGCAACAAATAATACAGCGGAATCGCAATGGAGATACAATTAACCCTCCCGCTCCCCGAGCCCATCCTAAAAGATAATAACAAATAAAATCGGGATTTCCTCGTCTGTTCCTCTTATCTGACTTCTGAGGCTTTGCGGAGAGGAGAGGGATGGATCTCGGGCTTTCGACGGACGGGGAGGAAGGAGGAAAACACCCAGAAAGGACCCAGGAGGCTCCGCTTCGAGAGCCTTATCTGACCGGGCGTGCGGCCCGGGGAACGCTTCACCTCCCCGGG
>NW_010533027.1:0-7301 GCF_000687285.1 Phaethon lepturus
ACGAGGTTTATTCCCAATTTCGGTGACATCACTGTTTCCCGAAAAGTGGGATTATTACCTGGTATGCAAGGCCAGTATTCACACAAGGTCGAGGTATTCCTTTTATATCTGCAAAGCCAGAAGGTAGGTGGTATCCCCCAAAGCTAGCTTAGCTTGGTACAAAAGCTACAGCATATTATTACATGATTAGCAAAACAATAAAAAAATCCACCCAAATTTACATTCAGTGATTGGTGATTACTGTATCACTTGCTATTGCTTACACATATTTAAATTAGCGCGCAAGCTCCTAGAAACTGGTTGGGGTGTAATTTGTATAGCTCCTCAATTGAGCTGGTGGTCATGATCTCCCCTGCCACTTTTGCCTTTACCCTAGTTATTGGAAAATTTTGCTGACCTCATGCCAGTAGCATTCTCCTTGTCTTGCTATCTTCCTTGTGGCAAGACATTTCTTTTATTCTTCCCTGCGTTCCCTTTTCGGTCCCTCCTCCAGAGACTGGCGATTAGTAAGGCATGCAAGTTTATACAATCTTGCTAAATCCACACAATACAGCTACTCAGCTTAACGGTTAACACTTAATCTTCAGTTTACTATCATGGCCTGCCTCTCCATTCTTACTTCTTGGGAGCATGGGAGAAATGGGTAATTTAGACAAGAGTGGTGTGGTTACAGCCATTTAGAGAAAACACAAAACATCCTCTGCTAACGTCCTCTCCTTGCCACCCAAATAGCAGACCTGTAGATGCTACAGGAAGTTATTCACACTGTTGTAGCTCTTGATTCTTCTACTGCAACATCTTTAATAATCATAATTATTATGGGAGTGGATAAATAGCTATAGCACCCAAAAGTCAGTAATTATAATTGTTTATTTAATAACCATCTGATCACCTAGATTTAGAGGCTTCAGATTTTATGGAGTCTGAGATTTTGGATAACAAGATACCCATTTAGTCATATGTAAAAGGAAATTTTGTATGATTAGTGGAAATATTCTTTTGGGGAGCCTAGTAAGGAAGAAATGCCTTGATTTTTTTTTCCCAGTATTTTTTTCAGATTCTCTTGTCCCAAAATATCTGTTGTCATTTCTGTCTTACTACTTTAAGTAACTGTGAACTTTTATAACATTGGCTTAAAAGGTCTGAGTTCCTCACTGTTCTCAGACCCTTTTGAGCCAGGTGCCTGATGTTATCATTGTGGATGTACAGAAGCTTCCAGAAAATGTGAACTACTTGGCAAACATCCCATGCATCTACAATAGAATTTTAGATTGAGTTAAAGAGTGGGTTTTTGAATTGCATTTCCTGATCCTTTCCACTGTCTGCACTTTGATTTGCACTGTAGAGCAGTCACTCTCTGCACAGTGCTGGTTAATTTCAGATGAAGCCAAAGGGAAAGACAGCCTCCAAGCACCCAGGCCACAGGAGCAGACTAAATCTTGACTGATGTAACCCCTCTTCCCTAAAGGTGTGGGGTGTGGATGTTGGGTCCTCAACTCATTTTTTTGCTCTGCAAACCCCACGCCAACTGCACTGCATGGCTTGCTAATGTAGATATAGCTTTCCTTCTCCTTAAGGAAAGCAGTGAAAGTGTAAAGAATAACTGAAACTTTTGCACACATGGGGTAGGTCTGCTTCCCAGCAGATGCAAGGATGTCATTTCATGACAATTCCACTGCTTTCATGGTTACTCCAGGTCTCCCACACAGGGGTACAAATTAGCAAAGATCTGCCACAGTACTAGCTCTTCTAGGCATTGTTAGCTTCGAGCTTATGATAAATGATTTAGTCCCAAACAGGATTCCAATTTTAAGTTTACAATTTATTAAACGAATAGAGGCAAGCAAACAGCGCTGGGTGCGCCGGGAGTCTCCGCTCCACCTAGACACACACCTTCACTTCTTACAATTCCTTCTTTTATACTATTCTAGGCTTCGTTTCTCGCCTTTCTCCGCCTTTTTCTTGGAAGATGACTCTTTCTCTAAGTACATCACCACTTCCCCGGTCTGCGCATGCTTCATCTTTTTCTAGGTGGTCGTCCGGTGGTCGTTGGGAGGAAGATGCTCCTCTTCGTCAGTGCACTCTACATGACCTCTCTGTTTACGCATGCGCTCCGTTATTCTACTTCGATTATGCTACCTCATTTGGCTATACATTTTCTCGACATTTCTGCGGTTACCTACAACACTGGTTTGCACTAGTATATCAGGAACTAACATACACATATCAGGAGGCTACATAAGCTACACATATCAAGGGAGTTACCTAAGCTACACTTATCAGGAAGTTACATAAAGACTACCACTCCCCTGTTTATGGTCATGCCCTACATATATTCCTTTATTTCAATATAAATGACATTTGCTTCAGGCTTATATTCACTAGATTTTCTTTACACGAATCACTCATTCCTCACAAGCTTATCAATTTGCACCAAATATTCTGTGTTATATTAAAAATAATTGCTTTGTTCTTGTCACTTCAGTAAAAACGATTAGAAATTAGAAAAATTTACTGTACTTATTGAATGCAGCTGATTTGATTAAATGGAACATGCCTGAAAAATCAGGAACCACATCTAAAAAGGTTTTGCAGAGACTGACACATTGTGAGGTTTCCAAGCGTGAAAAAAATACCTGTAGCCTTCTAAAAGACAGCCATTTGGAGGGCTTGTGAAAAAAAAGTGTTCCCTTTATAAGCTTAAGTTCTCTCCAGAGACCATTCGCTAGCTTCAAAATATCCATGTTTGGCATTTACTAAAGTTCTCTCAGCAATGGCAGAATTCAAGAATGAGCACATGCAAATAACATTTTCCCAAGAAATCCTGTTAGCAGGAACAAGAAAATGGAAAACTCTTTAGGGGAATTACTATGTTTCTGAAATACTATTTATCTGAGAGACTCACAACTCAATGTGAGTATACATATAAATAGCATATATATGTATATACATACAGGATCCAGGGACAGAGGAAATTAACTAGTATATGGTACCTGCCCAATAAGTATGTGCACCCCTGCAAGCAACACTAGGTTCATCCATCAGCTTTCAGCCATGAGAACTTTAAATTCAGAGCATTGCTGAGGAAGTTCAGCCACACAAAATAGGGAGAAGCCTGTCACCATCAGGTGAAACTGCAGGAGCAACATTATCAGATGTATCATAAATCCAGAACTCCTCTGAAACAGCACCTTGAGACAGCAGACAGAACAAGCTGCCAATAGTCTAGTCTAAAATAGTTATATCTTCAGCCTTAACTCAGTTCTGACTACTTTCATTTCAAGTATTCCCAGAGTAACACCTGTATGCAGTTACCCATCCGTACAGGGCATTAATTAGTTTCTTTGAGTAGACTACTGCTGTCCTGACCAGTCAACAGTCCCTAACCTGGTCAAAAAAGTCTTCATAAAAATTAGGAGCTTTCATTCCATGAATAAACTCCATCTCCCTCCACCAAGGCAAACACTAGCTCTAGTTTGCTTAACAAAGGCAAGTGCTATTTGAGTCTTATTCAGATAGCACTTCTAACATGTAACTCATGAAGAGTTCTAAGAGTGAAATAATCCCATCTTGGAGCTGGGTTTATTGTGGCATGTATTAAAGCTTCCACTTCTTGCAGCAGATTAAGACACTAAGTAAAATCAACCTTCAAGCCACCAGATCATTCCTTCCTAGCTTCTCAGTAAAAGCAGTCAGAGCCTGTGCCCTTAATCCCCTCCTCCTTCTGAATGTATATCTAGAATTAGCACCTAAGCAAGGGACAGAATTCAGGCTTGTGATTTCTCCAGCCACTTTGGACTTAACCCTTGAGGTTAGAGGCAGTTGCAAGAGTTATGTTACATGCTTACACAACTAGACCTTTAATATCTTTTAAAAAAATCTCTCCACTGGTTCTATGATGCTACCTAAGTCTCGCTCCAATGCATTCCCTTTTCTTCTTTTGAAACTCATGCCCTGAAACTAGGAAATGTCAGAATTACAAAGGTTCTGTAATTCATGTTACCCAAGATGGTCAACTGAGCTAACAGGAAGCACTTCACTCTCTCCCTCCAAAGAAGGGATGCCCATTTGTTTCAGGGACAGAATACAATTCCATTCTTAATTATTTTAACTACTGAATACAGCAAATCACCAATGTCATTACAGGACAAGAGACATATTGTCTCTAGCATAAGAGAAATGATAGAAAAAAACCCACAAATTAATCCAGTTTAAAAAATGTGTTAAAGCAAGTAGTACTTAAGAGGGAGCACTGAGTATTGTATGTACATGTTTATATGTATAACACACAGTTACTCAGATACACACATAAATATTTAATATATAAAAAATAAAGTGCTTTCTATCAGATTCCAATGCAGGGACATTATAAAACATTTCAGCAACTGGAAAACATATAAATACAAAGCATACTACATCAAACATAGATGAAAACAGTTAACACACTATGTAAGATCTGGTGGGTATCCCAAGACAAAACATCCCTTCATATACATGGTATATACATATATACTTATCTTTACTCAATATATTATGACAACATATATTTCAAAACTTTGTTATAGACAAAAAAAACCCCTACAAAAACACAACAAGGATCAAGCACAGAAATCCAAGAACTACAAAGAACTTTCTACCCTTGCCCACACCACCACCTCCACTGCTGGGAAAGATAAGCCAGTGCTCTCTTCTGGAGTGCAGTGGCCCCTACATCCCACAAGGCACTGTGAGCAGCAGCTGTGAAGTTAGTGCCATCAGTGGTAAGTCAGTCAAATACACATGAGTAAAAAATAGATGTCTTCACTAGCATCTTCTCATGGCATTTGGTGGTGGCAGTTTCCAGTGTGTAGTCTGACCAGGGATGAGCAGCACGACCTTGAGGGAGTAACTGCTCCATCACAGGCAATGGTGTGGCCACTATCATCAATACGTCCACTCGAAGGGCAACCATTCACACACACCTGCAGATCCTGGCTCTCCTCATAGGCCATGACCAACTCTTGAGGCATATGAATGGGCAGTGTTAAGCAATGCCCAAGCTGCCATATATACACCACGGTCCCAATGTACCTGGCATGCCTTTCAACATATTTGCCACTGACTTTCTTCATAATTTGCAAGCTCTTGGTGTTCTCATCACATCCACTTGTTGTACCACCAACAAAAGCTGCAGGCAAGTCATCAGTCATTGCTTGATATACTTTCTGATCTGTCCAGTCTTGGTATGACTTGACTTCAAGATAATAGTTATCTGGGAGGTGGGGAGTTGGGGAGGGGGAAAGGAAAGCAAAGTTAGTGGAAAAAAAAGTCATTTCAATCCCTTTTACATTTTGCAGCTGAACATATGTGGGACTGCCCACTATCTCAGAGCTTGACAGTTGTCCCCAACTCATGCCTAAAGAAGAACAGTCTGTACACATGCTTGAAGCAGTATTTTACCAGATGGCAATTGTTAAAATTTTTTCTTGGGTTGGCCTGGAAGTAGTACTTTTAGCATATGGCAACAGCCACAAGGTCAGGAAAGGACAAGGCTTTATATTTAATTAAGCATCACAACACCCTCCTGCCTGATGGCTTCTTAATGCTTTGGAATACATCCTGAAGTTACAGAGAAGTGTAAGTGCCAAGTAATTCCTGTAATGCTAGCCACTATGGCAAAACCAGAATGAGACTGTGCGAAATCATGGAAAGGTACAAGAGAACTCAGCTTCCCCAACTCACAATTATTCTCATCCCTCTTTTTACAGTGACTGTATGACCCTTGTCAGGGTACTGTACACTTGCTGGATGTGTTGCCAGGATTAGCTGTGTGACATTACTTTAAAAGCACTGATGTATTTAGTGCTTTATCAGCCATTAACACAACAGGCAGCAAGACAAGAGATGCCTGAGCAAGAAGAACAACTAGTCAAATAACTGGCTAGGGCAACTGGATCCATTAGTCCTGGGAACAGGGAGGTTTGACACTTCCAGTCCACTGTTGCTAGAAAGTGTGCCCATGGAGAAACAAAGCAAGACTGAAAGATACTCAAAGACTTTGAAGAGTGACTTCCAACACAGAAACCAGGAGAATAAAGCAATTATTCATTCTCTTAAGATTACAGCCGGCCTTTAAATCTTTACACTTATTTGAATCAGCCACAACAGAAAGAGTAGGTCCTCTAGTCTTACTTGAAGGGAATAATTAGGCTATTTAGCAGACCAAGTTTGGAGTGTCTAGTGGCTCTTCCTAAAATAAAAAGTATAATGAGGAATCACATACAAGTATTAGAAACAGCTATGCTACTTCCTTTACAGTTTCAGAGGGGAGTAACTTCTTGAAAAGGTCAAAAGGAATTTTGCACAAGGAATAGGTATTTTAATCATCATAATTGACTGACTACATCAAAATTACTTACAGCCTATCATTTAAGCAGTCTGTTACAAGATTCAGAGTACTCCAAAACGTATTAGAAGGCATCTTCAATGTAACATTACATTTTTACCTTGAAATCTACTCTATAGCAACCTCACATTTTAATTTCAGTTAACCAGCACACTTCTGCTTTTGTTTCCTGCCCCTCTGCTTTGAAGTAAGAGCTAGAGATTAAATAAACAGCTAATTACAGACAATCCAAATAAAACCTCTACCCTCATTAGCCTCACCTCTCCATACCAGTTACAAAAGACAAGACTTCCCTTCTCCCTCCTCCCATTGCAACATACTCCTTTGGAGTATGCAGACACATCCTAAACAGCATTACATTAGTTTTCAATGTTTCATTTGTCCCACTTGGTTAACAATCTGTCAGTCTTTCTGTCTCACACACAGACAATACTTGCCTTTTTGATTTCATATGTTCCCACTGGTGTTTGACTAGAATTTTCCAATGGCTTTTCTTTGCATTAATCACTTACACAGCTAGCTTGAGACTATCTGTAGTCAAGCAATTTGGTAGACTGATGTCTGCGAACCACAGCTAAGCCTGAATGCCTATGCACATGTCCTGGTTTCAGCCAGGATAGAGCTGGTTTTCTTCACAGAAGCTAGTGTAAGACTGTGTTTTGGATTTGGGATGAGAAACTATTGATAATGTGCTGATGTTTCGGGTTGTTGCTGAGCAGTCAAGGACAGTCCAGCTTCTTGTGCTGGCCTGCCAGCAAGGAGGCTGGGGATGCACAGGAAGCTGGGAGGGGACACAGCTGGGACAGCTGACCCAGACTGGCCAAAGAGGTATTCCCTACCATATGACGTCATGCCCAGTACATAAACCGGAGTTGGTCAGGGAGTGGAAATCGCTGCTTGGGGATGGGCTGTTGAT
>NW_010533028.1:0-9245 GCF_000687285.1 Phaethon lepturus
CCCCTGCCTTGTCCTTTTTGTGCCGAAAAAACCAAAACGCAGAGAAGTTGGGGATCTGCCCGAGGCTGGCCACGAGCAGGGGGAGGTTTCACCCACCAGACATCCCAGGAGGTGGACATGTCCTCATTCTGCTTCGTCACAGGAGTCCGCATCCTCACCCTCCTCTGGGTGCGTGATCCCCGCGGCGGAGCGCGCCATGGCCCTCATCCAGCGCCGTTTCAGCTCCTCGGTGTCGGCCGCAAAGGTGTAGACCTGCCGGGACTGCACCAGCTGGAAGAAGTGGCGGGGGGGTCGCCCTGGGGCAGGTCCCTCACCTGGTAGCCCAGCAGTGGGATGGAGGTGTGGGCTCGGACGTCCTGCCAAGAGCAGAGATAGCAGTGGGAGGCAGGGGACGGGCACACCGGGCTGTCCCTTGCAGATGGAACCGAGCTCGGCCTTACCTGGGGGGCCGCGTAGATGTACAGCGCGAGGGGATCGTCCTGCGGGATCACGAACCAGCCCCGTGTGCCCTCCTTGCCGTTCTTGTGCAGCAGCTGCAAGGAACTGCACAGCAAACTCTTGCCTGATACCTCTGCAGCTCCTTTCTGCTGAAAAAACCCCAAACAAATCCTTTAAATACCCAGTGTGGGAGGTAGAGAGGGCACTGGGCAAAGGTCATTTCCTGGGGAATTCCCTGCCTGCTCCACAAACCTCCCCCAAACCAGGGGCAGGCGAGGGGCGGTCCTGGCTGTCAGGGTCCTGCTGACATCCCGAGGCGGAGGGAGCCCCAGACGCCTGCTCCCAAGGCTCGCAGAGTGGGAGGGAGGGGGCTTAGCATGTCCACCAGCCTCGCAATTAGCAGGCACCCTCCGACCGCTGCGGGAGCATGGCTGGGCTGTGACTGTGAAGCTGGGGACCAGGATGGGTGGCAGAGCTCAGAGCAAGAGGGGCAGGGCATGGTGGGGGGGACAGGCAGAAAGGGGCAGAGCTCACCTCCAGGATGCCCTTGTGCTTCCCCTCCCGCTCCTCGAGCACCACGTGGCCCGTCAGGAAGACATAACACTCCTGGCATACCCGGTTCAGGCGGTTCCCATCGTACTGCAGCTTGGCCTTGTAGTCGGAGCAGCGAGCGCACACCACCTACAACCACCAGACAGGGACACTGGTGAGACTGGGGCAGGGCTGGGGGATCCCAGGGACAACTCCATGAGGAGCTGAGGGGCAGGAGCAGCCCTGAGCCCGAGGGAAGGGGTACAAGGTGTAAGAGAGGTGTGCTCCTGCTCCAGCAGCCCTCCCAGTCCAGGAGGGAGGGAAGAGAGCAGGGAGAGGGTGACTCACGTATCCACAAGCTCGACAATGGTGTCTCCGGCGCATGATGGCATTGAAGGGCTCCTTGCAGCGCATGCACATGGTCACCAGGTTGTCCCGCACCCACTGTGGAGCTCGGCGGCCCAGCTCCTCTGTCTGGGGGTGGGAGATGACATTGCCGGGGCTGGCTAGCCGTGGTCCAGGTGATCCCAGCTCCTCTGCTCTCACCCCTTCCCCTTCTCAGCCTTTCTCCCTATCGCAGCCTCCTCCCAGCTCTCTTTAGCTAAGGGAAACTGAGGCACAACAAGGTGGGCTCTCCCTCAGCTTCTGTACAGTGGGGTGCTGGTGACAGGCAAGACATAGGGAGGGCAGAAGGATTACGTTCAATGCAGAGGTGCCCATCTCCAGCCCATGCACTGCTGTCTTAAAAGTCTCACTCCTCTTCTCTTTCCTGTCAATGGCATCTTGGAAGGCCTAGAGGGGATGGCAGGGCTGTTTGGGGGGGGCTGCCCCGACATAGGCAGTGGGGGATCAGCCCAGTTGGGGGCCCAGGCATCCAGCTGGAGTGAGATGTGATGTCTCTCCCAGCACTCACTGGTACCTTGATCCAGGTGTTCATCTCCTCCCCAGACCTGGGTACAAAAACGGAGATGGATAAGCTGTTGTCCCTCCTCCCCGAGGGTCTACAGGACTGTCACTCTTCCCCTTACCTGGCTTGCAGCTCCAGCGTCCGCTGCTTTCCCGAGACCAGGAAGGTGTGAGGGAACTGTGTGTCGTTCAGCTCACGCACCTGAGAGAGACCAGAGAAAGGCTGTGGAGTGGCTGAACTCACAACCAGCACACAAGGACCTTCCTCAGTGATGTGGGGGACAGGGACTTCCCTTGGGCACAAACCCTTCAGCCCCTCAAATCCTACATGCACAAGTTTTCACTGCAATTTCACAGGATCAGAGCATATCAACCAGTCCTTCCCACCCATAAAGCCACCCCTGGCTCCAGCTCCTTCCTCCTTCCAGAAGTGTGGGGCAAGCAGCCACATCACACCCCAGAGATGGGTGCATTTTGGAGGAGCCAGGGTCTGGGGAAAACACAAAGACAAGGTGCCTGTCTGACCTTCATGCCGTCCACGTCAATGCGGAGGTGGACCTGGAACTCAGCACCCACCTGGATGACCTTGGGCACACAGTACAGCAGCATGTTGTTGAACTGGGCAGGGAGGAGGAGGAGAGGGTTGGTTGGAGCCTAGCACCTGCCTGCTCAGAGCTGGGGGCTTCCCTGGGATTTTGGGCCCTTCACCCCCCTGGGGCTGAGCGGGTCCTTGGGAAGAATCCAGCCTAAAAAGTGACTGCTTCTGCCCCAGCCTTCTCCCACCCTGCAAAGGCAAAGCGCTCTGGGACCCTGGCATCCCCCAAGGGCTGCTGTGCCCAGGGGATGAGCAGGTTCCCAACCACACCCTATACAGGGTGCCCGCCACTAGCGGGGCTCAAACACCCCCAGCTCTGAATTCATCCCCTCTGTGTAGAGATGACCCAGTAACACACTGGCCAGGCTGTGCTGCCCCTCTGCCCACTCCCACCCTGTCTGGTCCCTGTTCCCTCCTCTGGGCATCCCAGCTCCCACCAGGAACAGGTACTTCTCCGATGTGCTGTTGCTACGAGTGGAGATTTTTTGGATCGGCCCCTCCTTGATCAGCTCATTGGAGGGATCCACAATGTCGTCCTCGAGGCCCAGCCGCTGATAGACCACCCAGAGGTTCTGCAGCCGTTCCTGAGGGAGGCAGAGGGACCTGCCTAGGAGGCTGAGCAGGAACAATCTTGTCACCCCTGGGTCACCTCCCAGGCAAGCTGCTGAGTGCTGGAAGAGGTGGCACAACTCTCTCATCCCAGAACTGATCTCCGAGCCTCAGAACAGCCAGTCACATCACAGCTGATGTTGCAGACATGGCTTCCCCAGGCTTGGGGTGACGGGATCAGGCATCAACCGCAGGAGTCTAACCTCCTCTGCTGAAACCACAGAGCTCCTGTCCTGATGAGCGCAGAGCTGTGCTCCGCTGAGTCACACAGCAATGAAGCCATGAGGAAATCTGGCAAATCACCACGCCACGAGCCGCAAAGCACTGCCAGCTGGGACAGGCACTCACCATCTCAGCGATAGCTGCATTTGAGTGCTTGGCCACCATGAAAATCATCTCCAGGGCCTCTGCAACGAGAAGAGAAAGGGAGGAGAGTTAAACATTTGCTGGGGAGCTGTGGGAGAAAACCCCTGGGCCTCTCCTCCAAGGGGACGCCACACGTGCGGTGGCTGCTGCCCTCCCCTGGACACAACCTGGATGGCCCTGAACGCTGCACAAGCGTCTGGGTCTGGCTGGAGTGTGAAGTGTGGGGCGGTAGGGTCCCGGGGGGACAGACAGCCGGCTCGTTTGTCACTCCATCCCAGCAGGACTGGGAGCTGTGTGATCCGTAGGGGTCTGATAGCTCCCTGGTCACTGCAGGTTTCCCTGGGGGATACTCTGGAGGGACCATCCTCATCCTGGAACACCACCCACCTTCCCCGCTGACCTCCATAGGCACTGAAAGGGCAGATTAATCCCTCTCCCTGCTAGAAAAGGGTTAGACTGAGAGGTTTATGCAAAGGCACAGGCCAGCTGGTGAGAGAATCCAGGTATCCTGATGCCTGTGTACAACATCAGGTGTTGTTACTTCCCTTACAAACCCACCCTGCCACTCCCCACAGCAGGGAGAGCCAGCTGGAGCCCTTACTCTCTGCATTGTCCCTGTCTGGGGACTCAGGCGCTAGTTTTCGGACATAATCTTTCAGGAGGAGTTCGTAGCGCGGGATCCTCTGCACGGGTTCCAGCATGTGGTGCTGCAGCGTTAGGTTGGCGCAGACCTTTCTCTTCTGGGGAGAGACACCATGCACGGCGAGAGAAACAGTGACCAAGGCAGCTCCCACCCTCTGCTGCTTCTCCTTTGCGGGGATATTTTGGGGAGCATTGCTGCAGTCCCCTACCCTGCTGTGGCCAGTTACCTGGATGTTGGCAATGAGCTCCTGGAAGGGTGGGGATTTCTCTGACCAGACGGTGATGAGCTCCACAGCCTTGTTGAAGTTCTTTACATATTCACCGTACATCTTGAGGAACGGTGCCAGCTTCTGGATCACATCCCCAATCCGCGGGTTGCAGCTCCTGTGGGAGGAAATCGCAGACCAGTAGCTTCCTCAGTCCAGCGAGGCAGACAGACAGCGAGGGATAAAGCGAAGGGGCAGCTTGTGCACGGTGGAGGATGGAGGTTTTTACCACTGCAACCTGCTACATCCCCATACAACTTTCTGCTCTCCAGGATGGGAGTGTCCCCAGCCCATCCTGGGCCATTCATGCACACCCCTAAACCACCTGAGATGTCACCCCCCTTTTCAGAAATACCCTGATGTGGGCTGGATGGTTTTAAGGAAGTGCTTTCCAGCACAAAGAGATTTGGAGGCAAACAGGCTGAACCCCCTGGTACTGTTGGGAGATCAAATTCACCACTGTTCCCCCATTCTGGCAAAGCAACCCAGGCGTCCTGCCCTCCCCTCCTGCAGCTCACCAATCCTCCATGCGCTTCTGCAGCTCTGGCAGGAAGAACTTGGCATGGAACTGGTAGATGGAGGAGATGTTAGAGAAGATCATTTTCACCACCTCCTTTGGGACTGTCTTCCCATTTTTGGCTTCTTTCATCAACTCTGTATAGAAAATCTGAAAGAAAGAAGGTGTGAATAAAAAGGGTCAGGAAGAGGCTTGAAGACCCCTGACACTAGCACATTGTCCCGTGAAAATGCCTGGCTCTGTGCAGGAGGGAAATCCCAGGCTCCAAGAAAGAAGCAGGGAGGATGGAAGGCTTTGCTGGGATGAAGGTGCTCCTTGGAGGTGTGGGGTATAGGAAAGGCAGAGGCCAGACCCATTCTCCAGCCATAAAGACCAGCAGCCCAACATTGCTCTTGTCTGTACAGCTCCATTCTCTCCAAAACCTCCAGGAAACAGTCCCTGGCCTGTGCATACCCTGAACTAAACCTGGCCACTGCCACAGGGTCCAAGTCCAGGCCAAGGAGCACAGGAAAACTGGTGAGCGTGGAGCTGCGCTGTGGTCCTGCCTGGTTTGTCAGCATGGGGTGGTTGTGCAGTGCTGGTGGAGGTAGATGGCAGCAGGGCTGTTGCTTCCCAGACTCGCGTGGGCCCCTCTGCTCCCCAGCTCACCTGGTCGAGAAGGTGGAGGCGGTTGACGTAAGCCTGCTCTGTCTCCAGCAGCTCCAGAACGATTTTCTTTTCCTCTGGTTCCTGCATGGGGAGAAGGGCTCAATCTCACGAGCTGTGATGCGAGCTTTCCCCACCAGCCCAAGGGGATGGAGCTCTGTTCCCCAGTGTTCACAGCCCACATCAAACTGGACCTCGCTCCACGTGAGGGCAAAGGAAGGACCTCAACAAAGCATGTGGTAAAAATGACGGTGAAACCAAAGCAGTTTGGGGGCTGTCAGGAAGCATGGGTCACCTCCTCCTAGTTCAACCCTTTCTCTGTGCCTGTTTCTCCCAGAGCTAGTGATCCTAAGGAGTGGGGCAGGGTGGGGTAGGTTAACCCCATGGTCTGCAGTTCCACCAAGGCCTCTGAACACAGTCCTGCAGAAATGTGTCTGCAGTCGGCAAAGGGCATCATAGCCCTCGGGATGCCCTGGGCTGGACCTGGCTGAGCCCAGCTGTGCATCTGACCCCCAGGGATGGATCAGAGCTGGAAGAGACAAGGTCTGCTTGGATCTATCTGACTATGGGGAATTTGTGCCTGAAACATCAGCAAAAGTGCCACTTCTCTGTCACCCCAAGCACTGGCCCTTGCAGGGCAGGGACTTGCTCAGGTCCAGCAGAGATTTCAGCTCAGATCCAGCCCATGCAACTCTGACTCCCTCCCTGAGCATGGGCACCTGCCAGGCTCACCTGAGCCACCTCTAGAGCTTACCTTGCTGCCAGGCTCGAGGCCTGGGTCCTGCTGCCTCCTCCAGTTGTCCTCACTGATCTTGTGTCGGAAAGAACGGAGGCATTTGAAGCTGAGCCCCCGCTGGCCCTGCTGCTGCTCCTCCTCCTCATTCTCTTGCTCCTCTTGGTGCCTGGCAGCCATCTGGGAGAGGCTCTGGCCCTGGCTGGTGGGGGATGCTGGAAGCTGCTGGGTCTGGCTGGTTGCAGTAGTCTGGCCGTGCGGAGGCTGCTTGTCTCTCCAGGGAAATTTGCCGGCCCTGTCATGGAGGAATCAGCGTGATCAGCTCACCCGTTCTCCCAGCGCAGTGTGGCCCACACAGCTCCCAGGCCCACGTTAAAGCCACCGCCCTCAAGCAAAGACAGTAAGACACAGCAGCACCCCAGGGCTGATGGGGTTTGCTCCGCTATGACCCTGATGATACAACCTGGGGTCTGAAAGCCCAGACATCCTCCAAGGGAGCCAGGATCCAGCCCCTCTTCTCCCAGTGCCTCCTGCTGATGTGGTCCATCCCTGTCCTGCTCTAGAAAGACATGACTCTGCTGTTTATCTCCCCCACAGCTATTTATTTCCCTTTGAGGCGCTGGTACAGCTCTGGCTTTCTGCTTGCTGCCACTGCAGAGCCAAAGCAGGGAGCCAGAAGCCTTGGGCATGAGGCTGTAAAAACCAAATAGCCAAGAGGTGTCAGCCAAGAGGAGGGCTTGTGCAGGTCGTTTTGCAGAGGGGTAGTTTTTTGGTGGTTTTCTCTCTTCCCTTTTCTGGCAAAGACAGGGAAAACAGGTCCCCATGGGGGAGAAGCCACACAGGGCACAGGCTGTGAAGATGACAGCGAGTGAGTTGTCTGTCATCCAAGAGCTGGTCACTAAATTGCTCTGGGCAGAAACTGGAAAGACATCCACTGGTGGCCTGCAGACAGATGAGGAGGAGGGGAAAACAGGAATGAAACTGGGCATAAAGCTGCAAAGTTGAGGATAGGAGGTGACTTGAGTGGCAGACACTCATCTGAAGAGGATGACAGGTCCATCCCCATGCTGATCAGTGCATGTCTGTGAGCTTGGGAGTGCGTCCACAGCCATGCACACATCCCCTCCTGTCCATGCGGGCTGGCATAAGCCTTCACGTGACAGAGAGGCTTTATCTGTCACTCCCTGCCTCCCAGACCTGTGCCAGCCTAAACCCACTGACAAGATCCAACAGGGAATTTCTCTCTCTTTGAAGCTAAAAGTGACTTGAGCTAAACTGTTTTCTGTTCCAGAAAAATAATTTCCAAGTTCTGCAGCTTCCTCCAAAAGACGTTAAGTTACTTTTATTTCCTCTAAATCAAACTCACGCTTCATGATAAACAACAAACACACTGCAGCAGCAAAATGGAGGCAGATCAAATACTGCAAACAGTTCCAATGCAACAATATCACAGGCCAAATTTCGACTGTGGGACCAGGGGAACAACCGTGCTGCTCTGGAGCCATCCAGAGCACAAAACCTGGGGCAGGTGAAGTTCACAGAGCAGAAGGAATTCTCATACGTGATCACCTTTAGGAAGTGCTACAAAACTCATCTGCCCAACCACCCAGCATCATTGAGGCTCACTGAGAGCACCTCACAGGCAAGATTCGGTATCCCGATTCAACAGATGGGGAAACTGATGCATGGACCACAATGACTCACCCCAAACTCAGAATTACTTCTACACCAGTGGCAAGGCAGATCCCCTCGCTCCGACCCTGGCACATGCTGTCTGTGGGTCCCAGCTCATGCTCCAAGTGAAGGTGCTGTTTTATGGGGCTGCCATGCAGCCCAAAAGGAACTTGCTCTCCCCCTTAACGTGATTTTTTCTCTTCCCTTTCCTAGGAGCCACATCGCTGCAAACAACTGGAGTGTCTGAGGCTGGATCCTCCCAGTTGCTCAAGCATTTAATTCCCAGTGAACACCTCTGCCTACATATTTGCAAATCAAAATCTTTTCCCTCAGCAGCAGGGGAAAAAGCGTTACCTAGCCAGGCTGACTGCAAAGGTGCTGAGCATGGAGGGAACAAGCATGTCACAACCTAACCCTGAGCCAGACACAGAAACCTCCAGTAAAGTCAGTCACATCCCACTGAGGTTTTCAGACTTCTGTCCATGACCCGCAGCAGGAGAAAGATCTGAGTGCTAAAGAATAGCAAATCACCTAGTCACCTTCTCCACAGCCTCCAAACCACCTCCATGGCAGGTTTCTTCCTTCCAAACATCACGCCACATGGAGCCCTAACGCACCTGCAGTGCCAGGACTCTCCCTCCTTACCAGTGGTCTTCAAACACAGCCAGCAGGTTCAACACGCTCCGTTGATTATCGGCCTCTCCCTCCATGGCACTGCCTGCACTGGCCAGGAGCAGGTCCTGGGTGTAAAGGAGCTGCAGGGTTGGGTGCCGATAGCTGCGGTTCCCTTCTTCTCTCCCCTTCTCTGCTTTGAGGTGTTTCTGGGACCGACGATGTTGTTTGGGGAGGAGGATTTGCACAAGGTGAAGACCATCTGCTGTCCTTCTTACTGTGATAGGAGAGCTTGTCTCTGTGTTGGCCTCAAAAGGAAAAGGAAAGAGGAAGCGCAGCAGGTTGCAAGTAGGAGAAACACTGAGAACACTGGGAATTTGTTCAGCTTGGGGGAACCTTGCCGTGAGCCCCAAACCGGCGGCATAACCGAGCCCACAGCAGCAGTGGGGATGGTGCAAGGGCACAAGCTGGGCAAGAGGCCTGACCTGCTTCATGCGCCTGTCTGTTGGGAGCCCCCCGCAACGCACTGGGCTGCGTCCCTCCATGCGTGGGAGCCTGGAGTGCCCCTCACAGGCTGTGTGCAAGGCCAAACAGCCCTGCTGCTAAGCGGGGCCATGACTGGGCTGGAAGGATCTGCTGTGAAGGAGGGGGGGAATGGGTGAGAGGCCTGCTAGCACTGCAGGCTGCACTGACAATCCCCTTGTGTATGTC
>NW_010533029.1:0-842 GCF_000687285.1 Phaethon lepturus
GAGAAACGAAAGCCATCCCCCATCCACTTGCCTTAATAACAGACACCTCCGCCCCTAATTAACGGTTCCGTTTAAACTTGCACGTGCAGCGATGTCACGGGTGGATTATTAAGAAAAGTCATCGTTGTGGGGTTAACTGAAAGGTTTTTATTAATGATTAAACGATGATCAACTGATAGTTAATCGATGATTGAATGAAAATTAAATGGTAATCAAATGATGATTAAGCAATAATTTAATGGTAATTAAACAGTGATTTTTGACAATTATTTAAATGATGATTTAGATGGTGGTCAAACACTCTACTACTTACTACACTTCTAATAATCAAGCTATAGCTGGGTATATAAATGTTGCTAGCATACAAACTTTTAGGCCTAATGTAAAATGTTTACCTCTGTTACCGAAAAAGTTGACAAGAAAACCCTCTAACACTTAGTTTGAAGTTTTAGAAGGCAGGCATCCTTTATTGCAGTGCTGGATGCACAGGGGATCACTCCACCTAAAGTGCATGCCCTGAAACAAAAGTTCATCCTTTATATACCTTAAAGACATGAATATTCACACATTTTCCAAGAAATCTCCGCCTCCCTGCCTATCTACTACAGTTACATAATGCTGGTGTTGCAAAACTACACTACGCATGCACGGGGGTCTCGGATGGTCGTCAGTGGTCGTTTGGGGAGTTAGCCCCCTACTCCTTTTTCCCTTTTATGGTCACAGGTCTCCTGAGGATAGTTTCTTCTCCTTGGATGTTTGCCCCTTCTGTTGTACAGCCAAGCGATTCTTTCCTATCATCCTTGTTTGAGCGCTCCTGCTAGGTTGTTTCTATTCTCAAGGTT
>NW_010533030.1:0-246 GCF_000687285.1 Phaethon lepturus
TACATCAAAGAAAGTTAACTTACAAACTCAATAAGTAAATAAAAAAAAAAAATATTTCCAGACTGTTAGGACTAAAATTAACTTATTCCTCATTCTTTTCATGACTCTAATAGGCACAGAATACATATTTCTTAGAAATTTTGCCTTATTTCTTGTTAGGCTGTATTTGGAGTTATATCCCGATAGAATAGAAGTCTCATAAATGAAGCTTCATGATAAGAACACATTAAATTTACTCTCTCAGTA
>NW_010533030.1:499-774 GCF_000687285.1 Phaethon lepturus
GGTAAGGTACAAGGAGGGGTGAAGAAAAAAAAAAACTTACTTGTAAAGATAAGGTAAGGACAAAGTTTTTCACTCTTTTCTACACTATTTAAAACTACTCATAAAAACCATGATGCCTTCAGAAATACACTACAAAACAAATGAAATAGCAGTTGACTATATTTTATATTTAAAACTTCTTCTACAAAAATAAGTTAGTAACCTTTTAATAAAGGAGTTATGCTGTAGTAAAAATGGGGGAGATTTACAAAACTACTTTGTGTCAGTATGTCAGC
>NW_010533031.1:0-535 GCF_000687285.1 Phaethon lepturus
CGGGTGCTGACTTCGGTACTCTATTTGGGGGAGGAGAGGCAAGGACCGAAGCCTGACGCCACGAGGGTGAGCGCGGTAGGAGCAGCAGGACGGAAAAGGGAGGGGGGGAGTAGGCACCGACGACTTCTTTCCTCTCCGGCCTCCTCCTCCCCGTCCCTCATCGCCCGTTTTAATCCCATGGGGTTGAGCTGGATTATCCGCAGCATCTGTTCCCCGGGGGGTGACCTGCAGATGTTTGCAGCCAGTTGTTGGCAACTTGGTGGAAGATCGATGGCCCCGACCAACCAACACCAGCATCTTGCACGGGGAGCAGCGCCGGAGCCGGGCTCGAGCATTAACCCCCCCCATCGCCCCAAAACACTCGGCACGAGGGATGAAGAGCCCCAAAAGCAACTCCCCTTGCAGCAACGGCTGAGCAAACCTCCGCAGGAAAGCGTTAAAATCCTCTCTCCCGCGGTTGTTATCCCTCCAAATATTTGGAAGATTACAGGAGCATTAGCGGTGGCGAAGCCCGGTGCCCATCACCCACGGCCAC
>NW_010533031.1:593-895 GCF_000687285.1 Phaethon lepturus
AACCGAGAGGCCTGGGTTTCTCCAGCCGGGATTCTCCAGCTAAATCTTGGTGGCAGCGGGCGCTTAACCCTTTCCGCCTCCCTCTCCCCCACCCCACGCCTGTCTCGGGGTCAGTGCTGTTGCATGCCAAGGCCTGAGAGGCAACGGTTAAACCCATCGCTGCCTGCCGGGTGGGTAGAAATCCCCCTGGAGAAATTAAAAAAAAACAAACAAAAAACCAATAACAATATGACAGCTTATCTCCGGCCCCGGGGGAGGAGAGCCGCCCGCCTTCCCAGCCCCACGGCGGGGGGGGGGGCGGC
>NW_010533031.1:1355-4429 GCF_000687285.1 Phaethon lepturus
GCGCGCTGAGCACCTCCTCTCCCCAAAGCATCATCGCCTCTTCCCCCAGCATCGCCCTCCCCTCCCCGCTCTGCTCCCCGTCGCACAAATTCAGCCCCCCCGCCACCAAGGAGGTGCCAGCAGCTCGTGGCATTTTCCAAGGCCAAGTCTCCGTGAGGCAGAGCGGTGCCGTGCGAAGCCGTGGCCCAAACCCCCTTCTCCGGGGATGCATCCGACGCCCCAAAACAAAGGGCGTCAGCTGAGGATGGGTTTGGGGGATTCGAAGCCACCTGCGCCGACCGAAGCTTCCTCCCCAGCCCTCTCCCTTGCACAGAGCCAGCGAATCTCCTGCCTTCACCAAGGCCAAGTCTCCGTGAGGCAGAGCGGTGCCGTGCGAAGCCGTGGCCCAAACCCCCTTCTCCGGGGATGCATCCGACGCCCCAAAACAAAGGGCGTCAGCTGAGGATGGGTTTGGGGGATTCGAAGCCACCTGCGCCGACCGAAGCTTCCTCCCCAGCCCTCTCCCTTGCACAGAGCCAGCGAATCTCCTGCCTTCAGAGCCCTCCGGGTTGTTTGTACAGCGGGTCGAGGCGCAAGCTGGGACGCGCTGACGAAAACGAGACGCAGGGGACGGAACGGGCGCCCGGCACCGCCGTCCCCAGGGCTCGCAGCTTGCTGATGTAACCCCCCGGCCTCATTAACTCAGCACAGCGCTCATTAGCGTCTCCCTCTGCGGGAGGACCGAGGGGACGGGATGAGACAGACCCCAGCTGCCCACAGGCTCAGCCTCAGGAGGCCAAAATCTGAGCACGGGGGAGCTGGGGAGGGTCGGGGAAGGAGAAACACCGGTACCCACCCAGCATCTCATCTCCAGCCTGGAGCAAGGTTGGGTTCTGAGGTCACGGGGAAGGTCCAGCCGTTGATGTGCTCATGGGGTGGCCCATCCCCGTGGCGTCTGACACCTCTCCCAAGCACGCAGGAAAGGCTGGACCACAAAAACACACGTTGCAGCGTTCGACCCTCGCTACCGGGGTCCGCAGAAGGTGTTCCTCTACCCCGGGGTCGTGCGTTTATGGGGTCTTCCTCTCCGCGCCCCCAAAAAGCAGAGCCCACCCCTCCCGCTCGCCGGAGAAGCACCTGCAAGCCTGGTTGCACGGGCTGAGTTCGGGGGGACAAGCCACCCCCCCTCCCCGTACGGAGCAGCAGGACTCGGGGGAGCACCGACAGACCGACACGCGGGGTGGCGAACGCCCTCCTCCCCCTCGAGGCAACACGCCAGCACCCCTCTAGGCTCGCCCGTCTTCTCTTAACAGCTACATTGGGAAAGAACCCCTTAAACCTTTTTCCCGAAGCCTGACAAACCGCCTCGCTCTGCCTCCATCGATTGCCCTTTCCCGGGAGTTTTGCAATCCCTTCGCATCCCAACTCGGCATCGTCCCCGGGGCGGGTAAATCCAGGCACGAGCGAGCCCCATCCCTCGGTCCCATCACCTCCAGCTCCTGCCGGAGCCCTCCTGTGACAGGGGACACCAGGGACAGACAGACAGACAGACAGACGGGAGGACAGCATTTCACGGCCACATCCCAGGCAGGTTAGCAGACCCCCACCCCGCCCGGCGGCAGGCAAATGTTATAATTAGAGAGCATTCCTCCCCAGCGCGGGTAACGAGGGGGTGTGCCCAGTCAGCCCTAATTACACCCTTGGAAAAAAAAAATAGGCAGATTCCTCTCCCAGCCCGAGAGGGAAACGAAAAGCGGGGTACGCTGGCACGGGGCGTCCCACCAGAGCATCCCTGCAAGCCACGGCGGCTGAGAGGGTCTGACCCGCATCCCGACCACCGGCACCCCGGAGGAGAAACTCCCAGCTCTGCCAGCAACTTCCCTCGCTGGGATGGGGGGGAGAAAAAGAAAAAAAAGAAAAAAATGGGAAAAAAAAAGAGATTTATCTTGCTGATTAGGCATTACGCTGGAGTATTTATGGAGCCACTACTCTTTTGTTTATCTTTATGATTATGATAATCAAAGGCAAAGCCTCCTGAGAAGTGCAAACAGCTGAGATCCCTTATGGTACGAACCTCTTCATTTTTCATGCTATAGATTTATAACACGGCGCAGGCAGATTGGAGTAAATTGTTCCTTCTTTCTGGTTTGGATGGAGCGGAGCCGTGAGCCTCGTGAATCCCCGTAAATACCCACACAGAAAGGAGAATGAATTAAAAAAACGTAAAGAAAGAGAAAAGGAGGAGGAATTATGTACCAAATCCCTGTTACACTCTATTGTGTTCGCTTCTTTTGTGCTATTTTATACGTTTCCTTCAGGGAAGCAGTTACGTTTGAAAACTATCTCCAAATTTCATCTAGCGCTGGTTCTTGTTATGGGCACGGACACTTTTCTTTGTGCTATTTTAATTCCATTGTCGCGGTACTCTCGTCTAGCAGGTTCTGTTTACTGAGCTACAGCGTTCTTTTTAATGGATATAATAATTATATGAACTTTTATTTATTTGCTTTGGCTCATAAAAGAAAAAAAGCCAGCAGCGGATAATGCGGTACGATGCTGTTTATTCCCATGTACGGCGTGTACTGTGTTTCTGTTGTGAAAAGAATAATAATTCCAACAAGAAAAGCGAGAAGGGAAAAGAAAACAAGGAACAAACAGGGACTTGGTGCCCAGGTTAACGCCAGAAAGTCCGAGGAATTATTAATTATAATTCAAACTGCAGTAAATCAAGTGCAAGATGCAATCTCTCCCTGGAGGAAAAAAAAAAGAAAAAGGAAAAAAAAATGGGTCTCCTGGTCAAATGAGCAACGCGGTTTTAAAATGCTAACTCCGTGAGAAAGAAAGTTGTCGGTTTTGCAGACAGAAAGCGATTTCCCCTCGCCCAAATTACATACATATTTAAAAATGTAAATTCCCCAGCATTCCCCTTGAGAGCGCAACTTCCAGGCGGCTGTTTTGCAATGGGTTTGGTTGTGTTTTGGTTTTCGTTTGGGTTGGGGTTTTGGGGTTTTTTTTTTGGTTTTTTTTTTTTTTTTTCCCCAACGTGCAAATGCGGAGGCGACCGCCTTGGCTTCGGGCACGAAAAGCGACTTTTG
>NW_010533031.1:4534-4882 GCF_000687285.1 Phaethon lepturus
CCGGGACCGCGAGCCGGAGGGGAGCGGGTTTCCACCCTCTGAGCGTCCAGGTGCCGACCATCGAGGGGGTGACAGCCCGGCCGTGCCCTCTAAAAGCGGCTCCCCGAGGCCTGACGGCTCTGGGTGGCACTTTTGTGCCGAAATCCCGGGAAGCAGGGCTGCCCCAAATCCCCCATTAATTCAACTGGAGGAGGAATATCACAAGAGCAGCTGATTAAGGCCCTTATTAAAGTCTTTAAAGTTGCCCTTAATCTTTCAGATTTGCTGCTATGATCAAAAAAAAAAAAAACCCACACAAAAAAAAAAAGAACCCAAAAAAACCCCCTACGAATTCTGGCTGGAAAAACT
>NW_010533031.1:5061-5761 GCF_000687285.1 Phaethon lepturus
GCGATTTGCCGCTAATAAAAAAAAAAAAAAAAACCCACACAAAAAAAAAAAGAACCCAAAAACAACCACTACGAATTCTGGCTGGAAATACTTTGCTTTTCATTGTCCTTTCTCTGCCCTTTTCTTCCCTTCTCATTTTACTGCGACAGTAAGGGACAAACAGAAGGAAAAAAAAAAGGGGGAGGGGAAGGGGGAGAACACGGATAGAAAAAGATTTAAGAAGAAAAAAAAAAAATAATCCCTTCCTATGTCGAATATCAAATATTAAGACTTTTCTCTCCCCCTTCCCTTTCAGCAACATCCCTATTAAAGAATAAACAAAACAATCAGGGAGACCAGCTTAGAGGACAAGGTTCCCCCATCCATCCCCGCAGCCGGGAGGAGAGCGGGGACCCGAGATCAGGGCTCGGCTTCCCCCTCGCAGCACGCAGAGAGGTCTCCAGCCGGTTGCAAAAGGATTTTAGCAATTACCTTGATTAGTTTTATTCCTTCCCCGCTAAACCCCCGAAGCCAGCTGGGCTCCTAGCACTTCGCACCTGCTTTTACAGAGAGCGGAAAACGTGAGATTTTATTAAAGCTGGGAGGGGTTTGGGTTGGGTTTTTTTAGGCGGGTGCCTATTTTCGGCGCCTGCCTTCGCCGCCTCCCTGCCCGCGCCGGGGGGAGAAACACCCCACGCTCCAGCGGAAGGAAACTCCATAA
>NW_010533032.1:0-2250 GCF_000687285.1 Phaethon lepturus
GAAGCCTAATGATGGGTGGGCATCTAGGAACCGTCAGCCCAAGGATGGAGAACTGGAGAAATGACAGAACTGTGCAGCTTGGAAGGAAAAAACGAGAGGAGTGCTGAGAAGGCGCACAAGGAAGGGGAGAGGTTTAAAAACACGAATAGAAGGACACTAGTGCATATGAGAAAAACAGTTGTGAAGTGACCAAATAGGAGGAAAAGAAAAGAAAAACTATGAGAAAGGAGAAGAAAAGAACAAATACAAAATGAGGAGACAAACTGAGATACAAGGAATTAAACAGTCTCTTGCAGTGAATCACTGCCTGGATCTTTGCATACAAAATATTTAAGTATATATATAAAATATAAAAATCAAAATCAAGCATGCAATGAGCATATTGTTATGTCTAAAATCATTAACTAGTGCTACTGAGACCATTTGCAGTTGCTAGAAACAATCCTATGGTTATACTACAACATGGCATGAAGATTGAGTCACAAGCACTCTTACCAGAAGATGGGATTTGGGGACATCCTGAAGTGCATTTATTCAGATACTTGCATGAAAATCTATGTTAAAAGTTCTAGGACTTAAAGAGTCCTAGTCCTGCTAGCCGTTACTTAATCCTCGTTAAAAACATTCAATCTTTGAAAAACAGCAGAACTGTTTATGTACGAAAAATACTTTAAATGCTCTTTATCACCTTCTCCACAGAGAAACATCTGTTTGGGTTTTTTTTCCCTTTTCCACTGTAGTCTTAATTGGGGCTTTTTTTAGCCTACGCTCTCTCCAGAAGTCTTAAGCCAATCACTTAGAGTCAAGAGAGATGGTTAATGCTTACCTGATAAAATTGTATGAGCTTCATCATGTAGTAAGGCAGATTCACAAGGTCATGAACTGAGGTAAACTCTTACAATTCTATTTTCTTATTAATATCGTATCTTCATTTGGATCCTAGTATTAGAAAACCAAAACCACAAAGCAACCTTTCCAGATGTCACATCTCTATTTAGCAGAACTTGCAGCTCTTTGGAAATTTTTCACTGATCTTTGACATTGAATGTCCTTGATACAACTCTGTGAATCACACAACTTGCATCTTAATAGATAAAGACTGCATATCTTGGGTAGGTGAAGATAATATTTGATACAGAAGATCGATACCATTGTTCTTTAACAGAATACTCTATTTTTTTTTATATATACCTTAGGCATATTACCTAATTCTCATCTGACACTTCTCTGAGATGTGACCAAGATATTTCCTTGGGGAAATAAATAAAGTCTGAGTTAATCATGAATGTGAAATGGTGTGGGAAGGTATTTTTAAAGTATAAGCATGCAGAACAAGTGTATCATGCAAGGCTTACAAACTGTCAGTGTAAATACAGTTGTCAGATTCATGGAGTCATATAAGATTATTAAACTCTCGGGTGATATTCTAGTGTAACACCTACATAGTTCATCAGCTTCAGAAGAGCTGCACAGATACAAATGCGAGTAGCAGCTGACCTTTCCAATGCACGTACTGAGTCACAACTTCATCTTGAAAGCTGAGGTAATCGTAATGCGCTTCGCCTTTACATCCATTTTATCTTCCTGCAATTCTCATTACCAAAAATAAACCTGTTCTGGAAAGTTAAAGTGGACATGTGACAGTGGCCACTTTGGATAAGCCCCAGCGCTCAGACGCTCCTCCCTATTAATGGCTCCATCATAGGTCTGCCTCATGCTCCCCAGGGCCGGCATCTGCTTTCTCCTAGATTACCTGCGGTCAAGACAATTGATAAATGCAGCAGAAGAAAGCTCCCAGTTCATTGCCTGCATGGGTTTTGCCTTTTTCTTTGCGAATCATTTAAGTTTTAACAAAAGAAGGGACCAAACGTCTCTGTTCGGTTAGCTGGAAATTCTCAGGCATCAGACAGATTTTAAATGCAGTTGTGCACGGCAGAAATGCCACGGTCCCTCAGTGCTACACTGGCAGAACAAGAGGCTGTCTTTAAAATTTTTTATGTCGGCTGGAAGACGCAGAGATGGGTCAACAAAAAGTTCTTAGGACAATGTTATTAGGACAAACTTTTAGCCTATGACCATGCTATTTAAATCTGCAAAGGGAGCGGAATCTGTAAGAATGAAAACAATGCCTGAGTGCCATTTCCTAAGTCTGTTGGCACCAATTGCAATGTAATACCTTGGGCTTTTCTTACCCTATAATAGAGCAACACTGCATTGCTCTAGAATTTACATGACTGCTCTATTCCTGCT
>NW_010533032.1:2281-4545 GCF_000687285.1 Phaethon lepturus
TCATAAAAATAATATTTTTCAGTGAAAAGTTAATAGGTATTTCTTCAAAGGGGCTCACCAGGTCAGTACTAATGATTTATCAGCCTTGTTATTGGCAGTATTATTTAGAAAAGAGCCTTGAATACTGTCCTTAATATAGCACTAAAACAGATTAGACTTTTAAACTTATGTGTTCAAAATGTTGTGAACTAAATTAAGATAGAGAGGGGGCGGTGTATGGATGCCTACCACTGCATATATTAAGCCCTAGTTCCTAAATGTGTGGTAGTGCTTGCTCGCTTCTGAGGATTTAAGCATTTGCTGTGTACAAATATTTACAGTAGGGAAACCCAAAAGCACTTCCTTTTACAAATGGTGTCTGATGCTTCCCATTTTCAACTCGTACCACAGTTTCCACATCACAGAAGGATGCACAAGGCTGCAGGCTATTTAAGGGAATGTCTGTGTGTATGTTTGTTAAATTTCAGTGCTCAGAACTTTAATTTACTATGTCTGTCTTGAATTCATCAGACGAGGAAGACTAGCCTAGTAATAAGGTCACCCTCAGAAGTGAAAGATGTGGGTAAGAGTCCCCCCAGCTTCACCCTTGGCGAGAGCAAGAGAGTAGAGAGAAAGCAGCAGCACACTTCCCATGGTAGATTCAGTGAGACCTATCAGGGAATGTTCAAGAGAAAAATGGTGAGAATTGTAGATCCTGTTTACCTGGTGACAGTGCCCAACAGAGACAAGGCTGAGGTGCCCTCGTGTGTGCCGGAACTTGAGGTGTCTGGGGGAAATTGCAGGTGAAAATGTGAGCACCTCCAAGATCAGCTGGTGAGTTGATGTTCTGATGATTTAAGTACCATTTAATCCTGATTTTTTAAAAGCCTGTAAATAGCTTTCTTCCACTCTATTCTACAAGGACCACCTGTGAAATTATGCTCCAATGGGCATGCATTTATATCAAGTCTCTTTCTACCTTTTTCTCTACTATCCACATGTCCATACAGTATTCCCAGTCTCTTGCAAGGCTAAAGAATCATCAGGTTTTGCCTGAACTCAGCTGAAATTTCTGAACTGTGTTCTCATCAAGACAATCAGTTTATATGGGTGTTCATTTGTGTCTCACGTTGCCTTGACCTGGCTAGTCCAAAGTTTACTGTGTGGTGGTTTGGGTTTTTTTCTTTCTTACCACAGGATTTTCTCATTTTTTATGCCAGTCTTTGGTTTATTAACTTTGGGGAATCTGTATTTTCAACTTGCTTACATGAACTACATTGCCTATGATTACCAGTAAAGAAAGGAGTTGTTTGGAGTTTTTTTGTTCTGTGAAACATTAGCAAGGTTGTGGGAGAAAAGAGGAGGCCTGAAAAAGCCAAAAAGCAAGAATATTACACAAGTTTATGATAAGAAGAAGTTAGGCAACTAAAATTACCAGAAGAGGAAAGCTCAACTCTGCTAAAGGCACCCCTATTGTGTAAAGTACAGCAGAAGCTAAATTACTGCAAAGTCATGTTCAGTGTGTAGACCACAAAGACATATCCAAAACTGACTGAATGTGTAATCAGGTTTTAATCAATTTAGTTTATTAGTTCTGATAGTTTCACAACAGTTTAAAAATGCAAAGACTTTGCATATTATTATTAAAAAAAAAAGTTCTTACTCTTTACTGGTTTTAATTAACATCAGCAAAACCAACTGTTGATTCCTCAAAAAATTTTCATTATGACAGATAGAAATGACTAAAAAATAATTCAAAAGGATGTAGTCTTAAAGTCTGTTTGAACAATTCTTTGGGTCTGTTCTTTTTCTTCCCTAAGTTAGTATGAGTAGATGAAAACCATAGATGAGTTTGTATTATTTTCCTGAAATTCTGATTTTTGGGAGGGAGGCATAGGAAAGAAGCCTAACAAATCTTTCCCACAGTATGCATTAAAGGACAAGTGAGACAATTTTAAGATCCTGGGCTAATGAATTCAGCTGTAATTCTTTATGTTATTACTATTTGATTTTTAAAAACCTGTGATCATTCTGTGAATGTAAGACAATGACACGACAAATCACTGGGACGCTCAATGGTGTAAAATTTAACACTGCTGGGCATGCTTTTTCACGCCCTACTTATGAACCATCTGTCATTAAAAAGATTTGGAACCTAGTGGCAATAACCGAGGAATTATTTTCATACTTATTAATAATAAGGAATTAGAACTGATAGTTCTAAAAGCATGGAGCTTTTCCCCATGTTGTGGTGCCTTCACCCCCCCCCCCCCCAGTGTTGTACC
>NW_010533032.1:4576-5244 GCF_000687285.1 Phaethon lepturus
CTGGGTTTACTTGTCCGGTTCTTAATCTCATCAACCACATTTCCACTGCCCGGACTTTCAAAAGAACACCAAGTGCTGCAGATAAAATGATGGAGGTGTAAAAGCTTCTGCTCAGAAGCTAAATCAAAATCACATGTCAACACAGTTCAGGCTCAGTCTCTGGCAGGATGGCAGGATCACTGGTTTTAATGCAATTTACTAATTAAAAATGAGTACCAGATTACAGAAAGTCTGGGATGAAGCGGCTTGCTAAAATAGTGTTTTATCTCCTTGCACCGGCTGCACCAGGGTTAGGTTCTCATTAAACTAATTCATTGGAATATTGTTTGGCAATTATGAAATACTCTTCCGGAAAGAGCAAACGCGCTTTGTGTTTCGCAGCCAGCCCTCCGCGTTCAGGCTGCTCCTACAGACGGACACCTGCGGCAGGTGTATTTTATTCCGCAGATGTAAACGCATTACAGCGGATTAGCTGGATCTCTTCCTTTCAGTGTACACTGCGAGAGCCAGCCTGCAAGCCAGCTGCTTCTTACCGGCCCCTTAATCTTGCAGAGCCTGGCTTTGCTTCTTCCTTTAGCAGCTATTTCTGTAACGGATCGGACAAGGGAGCGCGCCGCTATAAATTGTAATGTCTCCACTAGGGAATCCCTCCCGCCTCCTCTTTTTGG
>NW_010533033.1:0-217 GCF_000687285.1 Phaethon lepturus
TTTGCCATCCAGGCTCAGCTCTTGCAAGATTTCCCGCAGCTTCTCGCTGCTCACGTAGCTGACTTTGGGGGACGACTCCCAGGCCACGCCAGCTGAGGTGTCCTGGCCCGGCAGCTGCTCCGGAGACTGGCCCTGCCCCGCAGGGGTCCCGCACTCCTGGGTGCCTTTCAGGTCATGTTCGAGGCCGTCCCCCAAGTCAAAAAGCAGCGCCCGCGAG
>NW_010533033.1:431-688 GCF_000687285.1 Phaethon lepturus
TGGAAGCGTGGGGGGGCCCCAGCCGCTCTCCGCAGACATCAGCCTCATCAGCTTCTCCTTGGCACTGCTCACTTGCTCCTGCAGGCTTTCGATCACGGCGTTTTTCTGCGTCAAACAGATATGCCTGTCAAGCGCGGGGCGGGCAGAGGGTACAAAAACGCCACCGATTTGGAAGCAGGCGCTGGCAGAAAATGAACCACCCCTCTCCACACGGAGAGATGCTCTGAGGCAGCGCAGCGGCAGGTCTCGCAAAAAGG
>NW_010533033.1:704-1188 GCF_000687285.1 Phaethon lepturus
TGTCGCTTGCCCCTGCCTGCGGCCGCTCCTCAGCCCCCCCCCCCGGTTGTGGGTGCAGGCAGGGGAGCACTGGGGCAGGTGCTTCTCCGAGCCGGGGTGCTCCCACCCATGCAAAATTTAAATGCACGAGAGCAGGAGGCTGGGGGCTTTCCTGAGACACAGCATCTCCCCTCTAAATTAACCGTGCTTGACTGGGCTGTGGGAAGCTGGCTCTCCTGCTCTTCTCCCTACATGTTTTTTTGAAACCCTCCAGATTATGCCTAAGTTTTGGCACTTTGGGGTGCAGAGTGATGTGACAAAACAAAGTAGCTCTTCCCCTCAGGAGGGAAGAGGCCGGAGGGGAAGCACCAGTGTGGACGAGGGCATACGGAAGGGCTTGCCGCCCTGCAAAGCCCTCAGCCCACAAAAGGGAAGGGGAGAAGCCGGCGTGGCCGAGGGGGGCCGGCAGAGCCCCCGTACCTCGGTGAGCAGCCGCTTCCTGGAG
>NW_010533033.1:1274-14023 GCF_000687285.1 Phaethon lepturus
CTGGTAGAGCTGCTCCTCGCTGTACACCGAGCGGCAGCTCCTGCTTGGGCTGGTGAAATATTTTGCCATGTGGCTCAGGGTTTGGCTTTCTTCTTCAAAGGCCTTCCACTGCTTGAGCTGGGGAGTAGAAGAGGGGGTTATCGGCGCGGCACGCACAGCCCCTGCCGACGCGGCGGGAGGCAGGCGCGGCTCCGGAGCGGAGAGGGGGAGACAAAGGCAGGGTGTGACGGAGGAGCGAGACGGGTGGCGAGAGACGGCTGGGCAAGGGGCTGCAGGGTCCCTGGGAACTTCCCACCCACCCTGCCCCTGGCTCCAGCTTTTAACGCCGAGGGGGTCGGTGCCTGCCTGCGCTGCCACCTCTAAGTGTGCTGTAAAAGCCCCTTCCCCCTTCTCCCCGCTCCCTGACAAAGACAATGTCACGCACACCTCCTTGTCCCCGAATCACCGGTGACAAGCTGAAAACCAGCAATGCTTAGTATCTATTTTCTTGCCTCGTGTCTGTGTGGAAGCCTTGCGCAGCCCAGCTCCAGCTGCTCATCGATCTCAGATGAGCAATAGAAGAGCAAGCCCATTAGGAAAAAACAAGTTGATGAATTAAAAGATCCAAGATAAATAAAATGTTCCAGGCCCCCAGGCTACAGCAGAAAAAATGGTACAGGCAGAGTGCAAGTACAGTTCATCAGCTCCTCCACCCTCGCTCCGAGAGACCTCGCGCTTGGCAGAGCATTGCCAGCAGGCTTGGTGCTTGTCAGAGGAGGTTTGGATCCTGCTCCCATGGGCTGGTCATCTAGCGAGTTGGGACTCTGCCATTATACTGCAACAACTGAGGTAGGAGGGGACCGCTTGGAGATCATCTAGTCCAGCTGCTCTGCTCAAGCAGGCTGCCCAGGACTCTGTCCAGATGGGTCTTGAGTATCTCCAAGCATGGAGACCACACTACCTCTCTGGGCAACCTACTCCAAGTGCTTTACAACTTTCACAGAGTAAAAAAAAAAAAACCAAACCTTTTCTGATGTTTAAACAGAATTTCCTGTGTTTCAGTTTGTTCCCATTGTCCTCTCTCCTGTCAGTGGACACCACTGAGAAGAGCCTGGCTCCCCTCTCCCTACTCCACCCCCGTAGGTATTTATGCACATTGGTGAGTTCCCCCGAGCCCCCTCCTGCACAGATCTGCTCTTTCTTCAGCTTCACCTCTTCCTCCCTTTCTCACCTCATTTCCTTGAGCCCAAACATCCCTCCAAACATAACACCGAGTAAACAACTGTTTCCTCTCCCTGTAACAATGGGAGCATTTTTCCCACTAACCTTGTGGCCAGGCACACCAGGCTGCTCCTGGAGGACACGGGAAGCTGAAGAGCCTTGCCACAAAAAGCTTTCTCAAAACATCTCCGCATCCTCCCCCTTGCTTGCAGCAAAGCCCAGCTTCCTCCTCCGAGAGCACGGAGGAGGACAGCCTGCCCTGGGGACTGCCGGCAGCCACGAAGCCTCTGAACCTGGCGAGGCCGTCTGGACTGCCGGAGCTCACCTCCCTCCCCGCCACGGCCAGAACCTTGGTGGGAGCAGGCGTGTGGGGCACGAGGAGAGGACAACTGCATGAAGGACCAATCCCACCACCCACGTGGAGGAGGAGGAGGAGGGCAGCAGCTGCCTTGCCTCCACACATGCCCTCTGAGTGGCTGCCACCCACAGCACGCTCTTGCAGAGGAGGGTTTCTGAGCAGCAGCTCTGCCACGTGCCTGCACTCCCGGGAGACTCAGGGGACTTGCTTGGGGAAGCAAAGCCGTTGGGGCTTGGAGGATGAGCGTGTGCACATGAGCCCGGACATTTGGGGAAAGAAGCAGGAAAATATGTGCTTTGGACCACAAGGCTGCTGTTGTTAAACTCCAAAAATGTGCCCGTTTCCAGCCAGGTGGTGGGACAGAGGCGGCAGCTTACCTGTGGGATAAAGATGAAGCAGTTGATCGTGGTTGTACACACAAAGATGCCTCCAGAGGTAAAACCAAACAGCAAGTTGTGCCAAGCACGGAAGAAACGGTGAACTAAGCAGACAGTGCTGGCAGCCAGGAAAACGAGATTGACCCCGACAATGAGCGTCAAGGACTGGTTGACCGGCGGGGAGCTAATGTTGTCGGTCAGACCAGCCAAGTAGGTCCCATACAGCAGAAGGATACTCTGGAAGCAGAAAAAAAGAGGTTTCCAGAGTGTGGAAAATTACAGCCTGGTGGTGTCAACCCCCAGCTTGTACCAAGCCTGGTGAGCTCAGATACAGTCAGCGCAATCCTAATTAATGCTCTTTGATCTATAATGCAGACCTTCAGCGTGCGGTGGTGACGCCACAGCAAACGCCCAGCACGCTGCTGCCCGTCAGAAGTGAGGCTGGGCAGGGAGGGCAGGAGCAAAGGGGCTGTCAGGCCCCGGGGGTCCCGACCGAGGGGCACAAGGAGCTGAGGGTCAGGTCGGCAGGCGATGCCGCGGAGCAGGGCACGGCCGGGAGAAGCAAGACGTGAAAACCTGCCCTTAGGCAGCCTGGAGCAGGAAAGACAGACAGACAAGAGACGGAGGTCCCCGTGGGGATGCAGCGGTGGGGTGCCATTGAGGAGCAACGACATACTTCTGAAGGAGCAGGAAGGAGATTCAGAAGGACATTCAGAAGGAAAAAGCAAGGCAGAAGAAGGGGAAGTTTAGACTGGAGGGAAGAGGATGTACTTGGTGCCTCTTTAAATAGAAATCCTGGAAACTACCAGGTGCAATTCTTCTCCCTTCCCTTCAGCGTTTCCTGCCCGACTCCAGCAGCGGTGAAAGGGGCTGGAGAAATGCTCTGTACACAGAAGCCCTCCCTCCCCTGGTGCAGGTCGGTTGTTTCAGAGCAGGCTTCCTCACCGTGCTGCTGCCCCTCAAGTGTCCCACACGTGCATCTTTCCAGCGTGCTCAGGATTAAACTACCAGGCAGGCTGAATCCCTCCTTCCCCAGGGCACGTTGGCAGGAAACACCGAGTATTTTTTGCCTGCCTCTGTAGTGCGGGGCATGGTCTGCCTTCGGAAGTCTGCCATTTGGAAGTACCATCTAACAAAATCCCTGCTCCTGCAAGGACCCAGGATACAGGGAACGTGACTCCTACATTATTCCTGTGCTGCCCAGTGAGTGCAACTGTCAGCCTTTTACTAAGAGACATTAAATTGTTATTTGGGCATCACGAAGTGCTTTGTGACCTGTGGTGCACATGTTCTGTTAGACCCTCTGTGCTGTGGCTGCTTGATGACCGCAATGGCCACTGCCAGGGTTAGGGTCTGGAGGGTCACTCTTACAGGCAAGAGAGGTTCATGCCCACAGTCTTTGGTGAGACTCCCAACTTCAGAGCACGATGAATTCTCAAGGGAGGGTTATATTACAACTTGGTGAGACCTGCCTCGCTGGGAACTAGGCTGACGCTGGACCCTGCTTTGTAGGATCTGCACTGGATCATAACCACGTTCACCACAGGGTTCCTCCAAATAGGTGGCCCAAGGGCAAGCCAATTCCTAAACCCTAATCAAGAAAAAAAACCAACACCGAAGTCCCATTTAAAATTTATATAGTCTATCTGGGATACAGACAAAAGTACTGCTGTCTAGTAAACTAGGACTTTCAGTAAGCACAGGACTAGGTTTTTTGTTTGTTTGTTTGTTTGTCTGTTTTCATCTTGAGCTGAGGACTTTGCTCCTAATTCCAGGCATGTCCTTGGCAAGGAATTTCTGTTCATTACTCTGTGCCAGTGAAACCAGGATAATACACTGCGCACTTCACAAAGGGCCGAGCACATTAATGCCATGGAAGATAAGAAGTGCTACACACATGCAGAGGTAGAGCCTGCTCTCATGTTAGTGTAAATCGAGATTAACTCCAGATTAACCACTAAAGAAGTAACTCCATGACCCCCAGTAGGTAGATAGGATCAGGTTCAACGCAATGCTAACGAAGAATACCTGGGACTGGTAATAGGGAGGTTTTATTCCAAAAAGCGGTTTGTAGGAGCTGTAGGCAAAAGCATTACCTGTCTAAGCCCTAACACAAACTGAGGACAAAATCAGAAATGGAGACACAGCACCGAAAGCCCAGAGAACGCCTGCAATCCCTAGCACCAAAGGACTTTTATGGCCAGACTAGACTAATGTCTTTAAAATGAACTGTACAGGAGAGAAGGTCTTGGCTGTGTCGTGAGGTCTCTTTCTGCTCTTTTTACTACAATTTTGGGTAGATAGTCAACGAGTATTATATGACAGTGAGTCAGAAAGGAACTGCCTGTACTGCACGCAGAGATGGAGCCATTCCCAAAGAAAGGCTGTGATCTCACAAGCTTCATCAACATCAGCTTTCTGAAATGTGTCCAGCCTCTGCCAAACCAGAGACACATGAGACCACAGATAATTACAGCGATAATTATACCCACATAGTTACATCAGTGTAACTAACTCTTCTGGAGTAAGAACGGCCACGTGCAAAGCTACACCAGTGAAAGTGTACCTCAGTGGCATAATTAAGCTGATACGCATCCTGTAAAGGTAGGCACCAAGCACTTGTCATCAGCAACTCCTTGATCTGGAGCCGGAGGACTCGGGGGCTGAGCCACACAGTGCATCACTGCAGCAGACAGTCATCTGAGGCTTTACGGAAAAAGTGTGCGTGCTTTAGGAAACAGTGAGACGCAAGTTTTAAGAAGAGAGATAGATGAGGCATGGGGGATTGCAGGGAGAGAACGAGAGAGACAGTATGTGCATGGTGCACGTAAAAGAGATGGTGAGGCAGAGAAAAAGTGGCTAACAGGGCTTTTACACGGGAATGGAAGAAAACATCAAGATGGGAAGGACTGGAGATGCGAAGGCTTTCAAGATGAACAGGAGTGGCTGGAATCTGCCATGGGCACGTAGCTTGGGAGGACAGTGAAACTACAGACGCTGCTAGATAGTTTAGGCTGCGAGACTGGGAGGAGGCGAGATACAACGCAAGAATCAACGAAGAGGTTACGTACCTTGAACCCTAAAATGAGAACGAGCCAGAGATCAGAATAGAGAGACGCGCAGGACTGCACGCGGCTCGCTGAGCAGGCCAGGCCCTTCTCTGTCGCCTAGGAGGCAAGGGGAAGGCAGACGTGAAGGCTGCTGCCCGGCCGGGAGCAGGCACAGACATGGGCACGGGGAGATGGGCATGCATCTGGGAGGGTCTCCTCTGTAAATTCCTAGCAGGAAAGGCCAAAGCTGGTGCTGCCAGGGGCAGGGGGTTAAAGCGGGGAAGATTCTGGCACTCTGATGCCAACAGGGCTGGTTAAACCTTTCTCTAAAGCACCTGCAGATGCCATGGACCTCTCCTGTGTCACCCAGGTGACCTGTACAGACCTGGAGATTTTGCAGCAGACCCTCATCTCTGTAGTAGACCAGACATAAACCCGAACCAGAAGGCTCTCTGGCTTGTTTTTTTTTCTATGTTTTTTTTAAACAGCACCTCCAAACACCTGACCACCAACTTTGTCCAGAGAGATCAGACAAGACACGGTGCAACCCTCCACCGCCCATCCTCATCCCTTTACCCGCAGTGAGACGCTGAGGCTTCGGAAACACTGGACTGGATCAGAGAATACCCACGTCAAGAGCAACACGGCGTCCGCCAGCACCAGCGCTGCCACCATTGCCAGCAGCTGGAGGTCTTTGATAATCTGCAAACATGCAGGAAGTAAGCATTACCATGGGGGGCAAATGGACACCAATAACTTCCATCCCCTTCGGTCTCTTGCTGGTTGTCTCTTCCAAGGGAAATGTCCACCCTAATACCTGTCCCCAGAGTGGAGTCCAGCAGCTCACCTACATCTAAGTTGGCCACAGGATCTCTGTCTCTGGCTCCCAAGCTCTTGGAGACCTAATCAGGCTTGGGGCCAGTTATAAACCCTCCCCAATGGTGTGGCTAGCTGGTAAATGCTATGACAGAAAACAGCTCTTCCAAAACAAGAGTATCATCCCTCATGCCCGTATCACAAGCAGAGACAAAAAGGGTGGGGAACAAAAAGCTGGTAGGATTATTATTTTGCAAGTTTAACACAGATCCCGGTGCCTCAGGAATGGGAGCCCTTGCTAGTACCCAGTTCCCCCTGCAAACCCTTGTCTCACCTTTCATCTGAGACCTACTGTATTCACCGCTGGCAAGTGGCCACTGATAGCTGTAAGCGTGCTGTTATGTGCACAAATTCGTATGGGTGGCTCCTATTTCCCTCCCAGCTGCTGCATCCCCTTCCTTCAGTGCTGCAGTGGGGTACCCAGTGCTCCTTCTCCCTTCAAGAGGGGATCAGATGCATCTGGGAATGGCCCTACATCAGATGCCTTGAGGATATCCGGTTTATTTTCATCCTGCAAAAACAATCAGCCCAGACCTGGACGCAAACACCGGTGTGTAGCGTAATGAAGGCAAGTGGCCAACGTACAATGAGAACAAGACCTCGCTCAGTGATGGGGCTGGGACTCCACCGGGGAACGGGGAGCCTGGCAAGGCACCCGCTTGCCTGTAGAGCAGAAAAGCTCCTGCCTCATTGCACAAGAAATGAGGAGCCCATGCCCAGCGAGGCGTGAAACCACACCTGTGATTGTGGCACCCACCCGTGCCGTGTGCTGGTTTTATCTGCTACCCCACATCGGTTTAGGACTTGCCGGTCTTTGCCCCCCTTGGGGAGTTGCTCCCTGGGTGCTGTGTACTCACCACCCGCTTGTCTGGCACCCGCTGGGTGAAGACCTTGTAGAGCCGCCAGCTTTTCCCCAGGATGGGGCCAAACACCAGGGAGGTCCCCACGCACAGCAGGCAGAGCCGCACCTGCCGGGGGGGCAGAGTGAGGGGGCTGAAGGGGCAGCCGTGGGGCTTGCCAGGGACACCCCACACCCCCCCACCCAGGGATGCAATAGATAGGTGGGGACGTGTCTATGGTCTGCTGGCTTCTGGGTGCCAGACACAAGAAAACTGACCACTTGAGCTCCTTCCTGGCTTGCTGCCTCGCAGATGCAGAGCCGCGCGGAGGATCCCCTCTCCCTGCTGCGCTTTTACAAGCCCGGCGGCCCGCCTGCCGGGGGGCCCTCCCCCCCGGGGACCTGCCTCGCACCCCCGCCGGTGCGGCCATGGTTTTGCACGAACAGCGAAGCCCATTCGGGCGGAAAGCGCCCGGTTGCGTTTTGCAGGTGCGTGGAAAGCACAGCCCGAAAGAACGTGCACGTACGTGCACACGCACGCGCAGGCACCCGCCCCAGTAAAACCCACCGCTCACCTGAATAAGCTTTTCCATGGAATCTCCAGACGGCAGGCTCTGCTCCTGGATCCCAAAGAGGTAAGCACTAGCGTAAGTCAAGCCACTGCCCAGCAGGGTCACAATGTTCAGGTTGGGGCTGGACATCTTCACGATCCTCCAGGAAACAAAGCAGGGAAGGCGGTGACAGTTACTGAGCGTCACAACCTGGCAGCACAGGGGCAAGGTCCCCCTCACAGGGATGATGATGGCCACAAGGAATGCTGACACCTTGTGCCCCCCCAGACCCTGCTGTTCACAGCTCCTCCAAAAGCTCAGCTATTGTTCCATGGTGCATACCCCATCCTCTCCCCTGTATTGCTGGAGTGCTTCGCTATCCTAAAAGCAGGTAGACTTAGACTAGACATAAGGAAGAAGAAATGTTTCACAATGAGGGCGATGAAACACTGGCACAGGTTGCCCAGAGAGGTGGTAGATGCCCCATCCCTGGAAACATTCCAGGTCAGGTTGGACGGGGCTCTGAGCAACCTGGTCTAGTTGAAGATGTCCCTGCTGATTGCAGGGGGCTGGACTAGATGACCTTTAAAGATCCCTTCCAACCCAAACTATTCTATGATTCTTGAAGTATTTGTTTTGCCCTACCCCGACATTCCTGTGGGACAGCAAAACGGATGGGTACCAGGCTTGCTCCGTGGCACCTCTACCCCCTGCATGGATCTGCAGCACAGAAAAGCATCCCTGAGGCAGCTTCAGCCAGCGTCTTTATGGACAAAACTGTGGGACGCCATGGGCTTTTAGCAGCAAAGCAGCCAGGGCCACCACAGCCGGGTCTCTCTGCTACCGGTGCCCGTGCCGGGCACACAAAGCCGTGCCGCAGCGCCAGCACGTGCCGCGGCCACACATCCCCGCAGCGACGCGGAGCCAGGGGAAGCAATGCCCCACCGTCACGCGGGTGGCATACAGCACAGCGCCCAGCTCAGCCTCCCAGGTTCAAGGCCAACTTCTTCCTCCAATGTCCTCTGCTGTAAAGAGGCAGAAGTGGAAAACCTGACCAACACAGCCCGGGGTGGCCATCCTCAGCAGTAAGCTTTGGGTACAGCAGCTACAAATGCCTCCAGGAAGAAGCTCTTTCCACAGCTCTTTCCTCTGGGGAGATACCTCCACCCTCGGCACAGTCTCAACTTCAGGAAGGTGCCTGCAACGTTCAGGTTACAGCTTCCCCTCTGTAATTTCACCCCACCACTCATAATCCTGTAACTGTATTCGGGGAGGGGAGAATCGACCCACCAATCTCTCCCGACCTGTCACCCTTCTCCAGCAAGCCCATCAAGCGAAAGCTCTAGCTCTTGACATCCCCCCCCTCCCCTCGTAGCTCCATCCCTTTGATCTGCCGCTAAGTCATTGCGTTTCTCTACCCTTGAGCTCCTTCCTGGCTTGCTGCCTCGCAGATGCAGAGCCTGGGACTCAACCTGGCTCTCTCCCTCCCTGCCTTCCTTGCCATGCCTCAGCCCCTGGGGAAAGATACTCATCAGCTCACCCTCTCAGCTGCATGCTGAAAAAGGTCTTCTTTGCCCTCCTAGGTTCAGTAGGCAGGCACACATTTATTTGCGGCAGTGCAAATAAATAACACACATTCATTACAGCTTCGCTCTGAGAATACCTTCAGGGGCCTAAATAATTTGGTAACCAGTCTTAAGGTGACCACCGAACTCAACGGCGCTCTGCTTCAGTAAACCAAGTGCTCGAGACGGGGATGCAGGTCATGCAACTACCGCACCGCAGCAGGCACAGGGCTCAAGATAAACCCTCGCGAGCAGGACCCTCCGGACTGTCCAGCGGTTGTAAGAAGCGTTAAATCAACACAACCAGAGCACTGGAACAACAGCATCTGTTGCACACAGATGCGTGCCTCTACGAAACAACTGCACATGGAGCACAAAGGTTTTGCCAGGTGAAGCTTGGGAGAGGGATGTATCTCTACGGGGGAAGCAGCTGAGAGACCAATGGACCAATGAAGCTAAGGAGAAGGTGGCAAGGAGGCAGGTGAGACATCCAGAGTTGCTGAGGAAGGCTCAGTGCTGGCCAAGACAGTCTGAGCTACGAGGAATCGCCGAGCTTTTTGCTTGACTTATGCTGCACTCAGGGGAACAGGACATTTTACATCCTTTGTGCTGACTGAACAGCACCAAGGAAAGCCTGAAATTCACCACCAGCTCCTCTCACCAATGGAGGTCCTGTTCCCCACCAGTATGGACAACGACCAAGATCAAAAAAGGTTAGCAATACCTTCAAACGATGGGTGGCCCAACAGCCAGCACCTTCGGGATGAGACCATGCCCTGCCGCCTGTGCTTATGCTGGAGGGCATCCATGCTTTGTCATGTTCACAGCTCCCTGACTTGGGGAGGAAGGGAGCAGTCCAAGCATGACTGTCTCCACCAGTGATCAATGCCAGGTGTGATGGAGAAAGCTGCAATATGCCTGGCATTGCCCTTGCTTGCCCCGTGATGCTCCTTCCTGCTTGTACCCTCCTGATCCTCAGCCGGCCATCAGCTCAGAGCCTGGCCCTGAAGGAGCCTGACCCCGCTGCCCCAGCTCAGGGGAGCTCTCATGGCAGAAGGGGGAAGTTCTTACCTGTTTTTCCTGAAGCGAATTGTGAAGACAAGAAAGAAGAGCGCTAGCAGGACTCCTCCGGTCAGGAACGTCCACACAACTCCCAGGAGAGCAGCAGAGAAGGACGGGGAGCTCTTCCCACTGCGGTCAGAAGACGCCTGGGGGAGGCAAAAGCGATGAGGAGGAAGAGGAAGTTGCTGGCAATGGTGACTCCCACGGGTGCTCCTGCTCAGCCAGAAGGGACTCAAAAGCATATCTCCCAAACCCCTCCTCATGAGCAGATACCCTGGCACTAGAGCCAGACCCGCTGGCAGGGCTAAGGAGACAGGTGTAGACAGGACACATGCTCTGTCACTTGCTGAGCGCACAGGAAGAGAGGGCAGTAAAGGAGCCCTCTTCTCACGGACAACTAGCCAAGTGACTCATAAACCCCAGGCAGCCCTGGTCATGGGAGAGGGGGAAATGGGCGACGGTTCCCCACTGTCCTTCTCTGGGAAGAAACTTCTGGAGAAAGACCTCATGGTACCCCATTTGTACCCCATGCTTCTTTGGAAAGTTGTGCAGGACATCCTTGGCTCCCACCCTCACCCCCGCATGATAACCAACCAGCAGGCTGGTGTGACTGGGAGCCAGCAGCAGAGCTGCCACTCGGTGCAGAAAACACAGAAAAGGGAGTGGGACAGCGTTTTTCAGACACGTTACGCAGTGACACACCGAGCTGGGCTCCACCCATCTCCCAGCTGGCTGGAAACTAACTCGGTCCTAGGTAGACATCAGCTGAGAACTGGCTTTTGGGGGACACTCCCAAAGCGGGTATGATGGAAGCACCTCTCTCCTTGCACACAAGTGACCTTATGGTTTTAAATGTCTATTTAAAAATATTCTCTGGTATCTCCCTATTAACATAGGATGGATAAAATGATCCGACGTGAAATAAGAAACCTATTTCCACTGTGGATCTAAAATACTCCAGAATTTTTAACAGGGTGTGCACGTGTGGGTTTGTTCATACTATTATGTGTGCATGTTACTGACAACTTTTTTTTTTCCTTTTAAAAGAAGCATTACTTTTACTTAACTGCTGGCACATTCTCTTTAAGGGGAAAGAGGAGGATGGGGACTGAGCTGGGATCACACACCTCCTCACTAACTTCTCTCTTGCTAAGTCCTTTCTCAGGTATTCCAGTTCACCTGCAGGCAATTTCTACAGCAGAAGACTATTTTCCCGACAGCTGCCACTGCCCCAACCTCCTAATTCTTCCTTCAAGGTCTGAGCTGTTTCTGCTTTCAGCTTTGCTAGAAGTAAATCTGCAGGGAGAAGTAAGGCAGACATGTCAAGCTGATGCCTCGTCTCCCTCTTTCCCAGCTGGGCTCCCGTCTCCTCTGGGCGAGCAAGAACAAGGCACAGCTTGGAGAATTAAAGCCAAAACAAAAATGTGTCACCACCACGTGCGCGAGGCTGATCCGTGGGCTCCTGGCAGCTCACGCGCGGGTGCCGCGCTGGGCGCAGGGCTGCTGGGCAAGGCAAACCCCTGGCTGGGAGAGACGGGCGCCGAGGCTGCTGCCGCTGCCGCCTTACGCTGGGATACAGCTGCGTGCACAGCTCAGCCCCCCGTGCAGGGACCCCTGGGGAGACGCTCATCTCCCTCCTGCAAACTGCTTCCCACCTCCTCTCCCCTCTCCGCAGCCCCCGGGCGGTGGGGGGAGTGTCTTTTGGCTCTCTGGGAGATGAAGACCACACCAGACGGTGAAGACGGTCAGCCAGGTCGTCCCCCTCCCCTTGCACCAGGACTCACTGTGCAAAAACGCCCATCATTCGGCACGAGCCAGGGCCATCTTCCCACCTGCCTGCAACTCAGAGGGGCTGCCGGGGCTGCTACGAGGCTGTAATGCCATCCCATTTCCGTGTCCTGCCTGGTCAAGCCCGAGGGTAGCACCTGGCGTTTGCCAGCAAGGTGAGCAGGGTGGACTCAGCATCCCAGGGCTCCCGCACTTCACTCCCAGCTGCATCCAGCCCCAGCATCTTTCCACCTCCGGCTGCTGCCAAAAGCGTTGCTGCACCCTCTTCCCAGCAACCACCCAGGGATCAGAAACACCCCTGTGGTCTCCACCTTCCCCTTCCCAACACACACTCCCCCACCCTGACCGCCGTCTCCCTGGATGTTGATGCTACTTGAAGGTGATGGAGCGCTTTGTTTGCTGCTGAGCGGAGCAAATCCTGGCCCTAGCAGGGGGAATATTAATTGTAAGGCAGCTGCCAGAGCCGGAGGAGCCAAGCAGCTTACAGTCTTCTAATTAAAGGCCCGTGGTCGTGCAGGACATGGTGGACAGCTGAGCAGGCCAAGCCTTGCTGGTCCATCCAGCAGCCTCACATGGAGTCAACTGCAACTAAGTGCATCCCGGTGTCATTTCTACTGGCTTAGTGGGGGGGGGAGGTACCATTTATTACAGATGATGACTTTTAATTAAATGCTGCTCTATTCATATTTGAAAAGCACTTTGAAGTTCCAGGGGATGGGAGAAGTCAAGGGCAGAGGAGGCCATCCCAGGCCACTCCTAAGCGGCTGTCACGCCAGCCGACACATGGGAGGGCAGTTTGACACAACTTGGCTGTCGTGGCTGCTTCCTCACCTTCTGCTAACTGCTGGGTGTCATCTAGGCAGGGCTCGTCTTGGAGGCCGTCCCAGGAGGTGACAGTACGGAGCCTCCGGCTGGACGGGGATTGCTTGGTGGTTGTGCCCCTGTGCCCCCCCTCTCCATCCCTCCACCCAAAACCACTTCTGCAGAGCAAACCTCACACCCCAGAGCACTCCCCCACCTCCGTACGTACCACCGTGACAGTGCAGAGCTCCTGCAGCACCCGCTGCTGCTGCTCCTGGCTGCC
>NW_010533033.1:14236-15204 GCF_000687285.1 Phaethon lepturus
AGGGGTCTGGCAGCCCAAGGCTGAGCTTACCCAAAGCGATGCGGTGCACATCCAGAGCCAGGATGGGGAGCGCCCACCTCCCGGTGTCCCTCAGGGTGTCCTCTGCGGTGAGACGACTCAGCACAGGGCGCGGGTCCCCGTGGAGCGCGGTGGCATCCCAAGCCCTGCTAGGCCACCCTGCAAACCAACACACGCCGGGGTCACGGCAGTCCCTGGCCTCGATGCCCCAGCTGCGGAGCCGAAAGCGGGTGCCATGCCTGTCCTCGCCGGAGCGTGGCACCCCGGTGCCCCGAGCTCACCGCAGCTTTCCGCTGCCCATGCATTTTCCTGCACTGGCGTAATTTCGGGGCGTATCTTTGTGGGCCCCCCCCGCCACCACTGCCAGTTTCCTGGTGTGGTCCCTTCTTCCAGCAAAGAACCAGTAAATGAAGACAACAACAAACAGCAACAAGCGTTGCCGTCACCTAATGGCACCTAAACCCCAGCCTGGGCGAGCAGGGGAGGAACACGCGTACCAGAGTGTTTTGGCTGGCCCAGCCCGAGCAGCAGCCTGGCCAGCTGAGGAGCGGGCTGTTTATTAAAGAGACTTAAAAGCCCATCACCTCCACGCTCCCCATTCCTCCCAGCGCTCTGGCCACCAGGTATTGTCCCTGCCTGCGCCCGCTCCCCTCGCACCACCTTTGCCTCTGTTCTCTCTCTCATTTCAATTTTTGGTGGGGATTTTAATAGGCCTCATTACCATTTTAGACATGAGGTCATACTTATCCTCAAGCATCCTTACTCAATTACCATTGTCACCGGCTTTAATTAGCTTCCAGCGCACGACCATAAGCAAGTCTCCCGTGGTTAGCAGCTGGGGAGGAAGCACGATAGCTCACTCCCTATTTGCTCCAAACAAGAGGTGGGAGTTAAAAAATTATCCACATCATGCTCCTTGGGGTGCACCCCAGCACCCCTGCGCTCATGCC
>NW_010533033.1:15228-15598 GCF_000687285.1 Phaethon lepturus
CCCCCTCCCTCCCTGCCGCTACGCCCGACACTTGACTTCCCTTCTCCTCACAGGTCCACCTTTTTGGAAAAACTCCCATCCTTACGTGAGCAAAGAAAGAGTAAATTACAACAGAGCGTGGTCACCAAGACCTGGTCTGAAACTTGCTGTTCTTCATGGGGGATAATCAGAATTCAAATGCCAGAAAAGCTACGGGTGTCGTTCTCGGCTCGTGTAAATTGATTTTCAGCTTTAGCGAAGCCACTTACAAGTCCCAGCCCAAAAACAGCATGGTCAGCGGGCTACTTGTCCAAAATTAGCAGAGCCACTTCTGTAGCAACAACCGCAGCTCCCCCGCCGGCAGACTCCCCGACGAACCGTGCGTGGGTTT
>NW_010533034.1:0-360 GCF_000687285.1 Phaethon lepturus
TGGGGCGCACGGCTGGATTTCCCCTCCCACCGCTTCTTAAAGTCGTCTTTTCCTTCATCTGTATTGCTGCTGTTATTATTATTAATTATTATTGCAGCTATTATTATGACTATTTTTATTATTTTGGCCGTCTGTGCTCCGGGGGATTCTCGAAGCGTTTCTCGCTGGCGTGCAAAGATCCCCCGGTGCGTGTCGGCATGCTGCAAAGGACGTGCCGGTCCCCACTCCAAAAAAATGGCCCCGACGGCCACAGCGATGGGTCTTGCCCCAGCGCTGTGTCACGCGTGGATTTTCCCCGCTCCATCAGCGAGATGTGCAGCTCTGGCCCTTTCCTCTCCTGGCCAGGGTTTCCCACGTCCC
>NW_010533034.1:405-1728 GCF_000687285.1 Phaethon lepturus
GGTCCCCAGGAGACGGAGACTTTTAAAAAATTGCTTCTTTTGCTGCTTTTTCTAAAAGTTTTTTCGCCCTGGCTGGCTTGCTGCTTAACAAGCTGCAGAACGAACAAGCTGATTTTTAGCAATTATCTTAATCTTCTTTCTAATTTCCCTTCTTATCTGTTCCCTTCTTATCTACCGATGCAAACTTTTTTTGCTGGGCGGCATCTGAGCGCGCTCCGCTTTCCAAGGCTCCGCGACGAGCCGCGCTCAACCGCATGGGATATTCGGTCGTGTCTGGCTGTACCAAACTTGCATCTTTCCTGCCTGCTTGGGCCAGCGATGCTCCCGCTGCGGTTTGAGACTCGCCAAGAGTTTGCAAAGAGAGGTCCGGGCAGGGGAGAGTTTTGAAAGAAATAATCCCATCGCTGTTGCCTTCGTGGTTTCTTTGTAAGCACCAAACAAAGCTGGAAATGGGCAGCATTGTGTATCGCGGTGAGGGGGTGGCATTTGTAGGACAAACATAAGAATAATATTTGGCAAAGGCATTTAAAGTGGGGCAGGGGGATTTTGTTTTGCCCAGTTATCGATATCCATAGTAGTTGGGGGTTTTTTTCACACCACTATAGGTGGTATTTTAGTACGTTTTTGCAACAAAGTTTAGCTCTTTTTTTTTTTTTTGCCATGGCAAATTTGTTTTGTAATTAACTTTCTGGCTGCCCATATCAGTGTATGGGAAGTGGGGATGTGAGTCTGACAATGGGCTGAAAACTTCTAAGGAAAAGACATTAATTTGGGATTTATTTTTTTTTTCCCCCTTCCTCCTTATTAAAAAAAAAAAAAAAATCCATTCCAAACCAGTTTGTTGAGTGAAAATGAGAAACGTCCCTTTGTGGAAGAAGCTGAGCGGCTCAGGGTCCAGCACAAAAAGGATCACCCGGATTATAAATACCAACCACGGAGGAGGAAAAGCGTAAAAGCCGGGCAGAGCGACTCCGACTCGGGAGCCGAGCTCAGCCACCACGCGGGCACGCAGATCTACAAAGCGGACAGCGGGCTGGCAGGCATGGCCGATTCCCACCATCACGGCGATCACACAGGTAAAGGGCTCCTGCGGGCAAAAATACCTGCAGGTCCGGGGCGCGTTGGTTTGGGACAGGAACTCGCAGCAGGCACGGGCTCATCTGCCCCCCCTCACCTGCCTGGAGGAATATCGGTGGGATTGGGACCATCCCCAAAAGGAGCTGCTGCCCCGAGACATGTGGTTTTGCACCGGGCTGTGAAAACACAGCCACGGTTTTCTGTAGTAAATGCTTCTAGAGCCGACTGTGCGATAGGAAGCCCCCG
>NW_010533035.1:0-4359 GCF_000687285.1 Phaethon lepturus
GCAGCCCCCCGCCAGCCCTGGGCGCCTGCACACGGTGGAAGAGGTCTGGGTTTAACCTTAGGTTAAACCTTTTTTACTCTATTCAGAGCCAGGACCACCAAGGTTTCTGCTGAGCTGACCGGAGAAGCAATATAAACAGCAAACCTCCCAGCAGCAGCTTCACTTCTAGATCTCAAATGGTGAGTTTAGGCGTTTAATTAACTATTCATAAAGGGTAGGGTGGAATAAAAAATATGAGCAGACTAACTAAATACAGACAGAAATGAGGAGGAATATCTCTGAGAAAAAGGCTGTCCTGATGGGTATTCTGACTCCAGAGACAGTGAAGGAAGCTGCTTTGCAACTATTGGAGACATGAGAAATATAGTAATAAAGTAGAAATAATAATGAAATAGGTCTGTTCCATGACTGTTCACTATTTTTTACCGTTTCTATGAACACAGAATAATTACTTTTGAAGATCTTAATATCCTAAGACATCTTTAATTTTGAAGTTGTTGATATTTTTTTTACAGTGGAAATTTTCATCTATGTTCTCAAAATCTACATCCTACAAAAAAAAAATTCATTTGAAAACATTTTAAAACCCTAGCTACTGTAAAGTAACTAGGGACTGAACCAGTTATTTTGGTAGTCAGAGACTCCTTTATTGTGTGGCTGCAGATGCAAGAGTGACTTTGAAGGTAACTGGCACAGAGGTTGGAATGAAGACAGAGAAATAAGTTTTTCCCATGGTACCCATTGGCCATTACCTTTCTTAGATTTGAGGTCAGGTAGGGACTTTTCTGTTCAGTCAAAGTACCTGACAAGGGGATACATTTTACACAGTGTAAGAGAAGAGCTGGCTAGCATACTGATGTAAATCTAATATACAGTACCTTTCTAGTGGCTGTGAAATAGAAACCCTCCTTTGTTTCAGTCATGACATTTTCCAACTGTTTTGCATCACTTTTGAGAGGGACACAGATTATGAGCTCTGCTAACTTCAAGAACTCTTACGAAAATGCATATACTAAAGGCAGGAGAAGGCTACTCCTGTTAAAAGGCCAGGACTATTTAAAGCTGATGGTGTATTGCCATCTGCTCCACAGTTCTGGTTCCTGTGTGGAATCAAAAGCAAAGTAAACTTGTGCTTTGCATTCTGTTTCACTAGAAGTCTCTTTATTGATAAGACTTGGAGCTTAAAGTGCAAATAATTCTTTTCCAATTTCTGAAGCTGTAAGCCAGTGAACAAGGAACTTGGCTATTCTCCACCTTGTCCACAGCGAAGAGTGTGTTACTCAGAATGAAGCTGTGATACGCACTTGTAAGACATAAAAATAGTTACTGCTGTGGCCATGCAAACAGAGGAAGTCTGCACCTGTATTTTTGTGAACCTTTATCTTAAAATGTACGTATTACTGTCCACTCATGTATGTTTGTATAATAGTGCTTTTATTTCAAGAAATCATAGTCTTGAGTCATAGGGCTTGGTATTTTTCAGTAGAAGAAGCAGTGATGACTGAAAATTTCAGGTAGGACTCTGTCCTGTTTGAAAACACTAAGTATTCAAAATAAAAACATTTTTACAGGAAAGTATGGAAACTTTGCCACCTGGTGAACGTTATTGAGGTAAATGAGAATATTAAGGGAAGAAAAAATGGCTTAATTTTTCATATTCATTCCTAGAAATACCTTAGTTACTTTTAATTATTCAGAATGCAAACCTTAAAATCTTTACTTTAAATTGTTAATAGAACACTCCAATTCAGATTGAGAACTTTGTGAATAGAATTACAGAAAATAGATACTAGTAATGTACTAGAAAAAAGGAATGAGAAAAATCTCTACAGTGGAAGAGAATAATGCTCAATATAAAAAATGTTCAGAAAATGATTAATTACTAAAGAGAACACTGCTTCAAGAGGTCTAGCATGATTATAGAGGAGGTTTTTTGTTTTGTTGGTTGGTTTAGAGGTTTTTTTTGAACTAGATTATAATATTCTAGAATTACATGGCTCCTCTATAATTAACAGTTAATGATTATTATACTAATCAATTATCAGATATGCATTCCACCTGCTCTTGGTATCATTTTTTTTCCTTAGGGAATTGTGACGGGTGCACTCGACCCCTTGACCAGACTGGCAGTGGTTTGGTGCAGACTCCAGAGGAGGTAAAGTCCTGAACGATAGCCAGGCCATGAACTCCTCTAGTTTCAATCTGTTCTCTGAAATCCCACAAAGAAGCAGAGCGACACAGTAAGAATCGATGCATATGAGCTTGGAACACCGATCGTGTGATTGACACGTGAATAGAGACTTTTCCAAGACTCATTTATCAAGGAACAAGGAAAGTCATGGGTTCAAGGAGTCTCATGCATACCTTTTCCATTACATGTAATTTGACTACGAGCCAACCACTTTACCCCATAAATATGGGAGCCTAAATGAGTCTTCTTTGAGCTCTCCCTGCTAGGCAGTGTGGCTGCATGGTGGTGATCTCCCCTTGAGCTGGGACACACCTCAAGGTGTCTCCTTGAGGCAGAGAGACCTTTTACCAAAGGCAGATCTTTGGTAAGTGACTGATACTGCGCGTACGCTGTCGTATGATAACTGTGATTTTGCCTTGGTAACTTTGATTGCATGCTGAATTGATGCTAATGAAACATTACATAAACTTTGCATATATAATCCTTTAGACATAAACCATTGACTAAGTCTGGGACTTAACCTGAATCCAGTAACACCTAGACTTCTCTCTGAGAAGAAGTTTAGAAGGGAGTCCATTCTGCCCTCAATGGAAGGGCTTTCTTTACTCTTCTCTGGTTTCTCTGTGAATCATTCTAACTCGAGTGTTACTCAATTTTCCTTGGTATGTTTTTCCATGCAGTAATTAATAGAGTGAACCTTGCCATCAAACTTTGTTAAGTTGCACTTTTACAACATCATATTAAAACCACTTTTTGCTAACACCTTTGACAGTGGTTCCTTAGGTGATCTAAATCACTCATCCACGACAGGAGTATGTAGTCATCCAAGAACAGTCTCTGGGTCATGTTTTCTGCAATAACTAGGCTTTTAAAAGTTGATCAAATTATTTTAATTAAAGATGGAGCAGGACAGCAAACAATTTATAATTACTGAGAAAGTTGCTAACATAATCTAGCATTATGGCTGTAAACTTATGTAATATTCATGGTTAAATTTTTGTTTTCCTTACGTGATCACATGTTAAACCTCTTTTATGCATGCTTTTTTATATTTGCTGAGTCAGTATGTTCCATAGTTTCTTCTAATGTATCTATATCTTAGCTTATTTAGTACAAATACGCTGGTCAGACATAGAGACACTTTAATTGAAAAAAATTCACAGAGATGCAATCAGTACTGGGGTATTGTAAAACTAAGAGTTACAATTAAAGCTTTGATTCAGGTATTTCTGGGGTAAACATACTAATTTCAGAGAAGCACAGGTAAACGGAGAGTAACCACTTATGTTTCATGGATGAAAAAACAGCTTGGAGAAAGAAACACAAGAGAGAGAAGACAGTGTACATGCAAATATCTTCTGAACCATTTTGAACTTATATATAAATAAAAAGAAGTCTGAGTAAACTGAATGGAAACATATATCATGGCTTGTTTCAATGTTTCAGTTCCTCTGAAGCTACTTCTGCTGTCTAAAGAGGAATAGAGAATGTATCACATTTCTATTTTCATGATTGCTGGATGGAGTACCTCATGATTCCCATCTCTTTTTCAGCCATTTGAATTTGCGTGGTACATTATGAGAATTATATAACTATGGCATATCCTAGGTCACACAAAATAAGGTTACACTGGAACTCAAACAGTTTATCTCATTTACAGTCTTCCCTGATATGTGCTCATCAGTCTTGTAAGCAGGTCTTGATGGACATCACTCAGGCATAGCTGAACTCAGGTAAATCAGCGCAAGCTACCATGTAGCTGCATGAGCTATATTGAGAGTCACTCGTGTGGGAGATGGTGGCAGTTTAGATGAACAAAGATTGACATGAAGCTAGCGCTTTAATCAATGAATGCAGAAACACTTGCTTTTGATAAGAAATATTGTGGGTTTTCATTATGTGAAACTCTTGCTGCGTTAGTTTCTACCTTCATTCACGGCTGAAGCAAACATGAGAACAGGAGACGTTTACAGAGAATACCCAATCCAAGCTGTACAGGCACAGCAGTTCCTGAAACATTCCAGCCAAGATTTGCCAAACTGATCACTCATCTGTTAGAATTCTCAACATGAATTAAGCAAGCTTGATCTTTAGTAGACAGACATTAAAAGGCTTTATTTGCTTTTATATGAAGCTTGGGGATATATTTATATATATTTATTTATATA
>NW_010533036.1:0-770 GCF_000687285.1 Phaethon lepturus
GCTGCGGGCGCGGGGCGCCAGGCTGCCCGCTCTCCCCCTGCTTTTCTCCCATCTTTTTTTTCAATGCGGTAAATACATATATTTTTTAAAAGAGGCATCTTGCTTGGAAAAAAACAACAAACAAACAAAACAAAACAAAACAAAAAAAACCCCACAAAACCCAAAACCAGACCCAAGCAGAAAGCAACAGAGGTTTGGGGCTAGCAGGGGACAGCAAACGATTTGAAACAGCGGACCCCGTTTCACTCCACGCTATCCCTTTCCGCTAACGGCGTGAAAGGTTTCTCAGCCATCAAACACATGCTGCTGTTTTAGCTCTCTCTGAGAATATAATTTTTGTCCTTAATACTAGAATAGAAGGCAAGTTTATGAGGGAGAGGCTTGAAGAATTGGTTTCGATGCAAGAGACCTGCAGTGAAATGAAACTAGGTGGATCCTTTATTAAATGATTTTCGGTCTTCTGCGTTTTTATGAAAATAAAAGGCAGCACTTTGTCATTTTTAACAATGTAAGTAGCCAATAAATCTAATTTTCACATTGATCTGTAGGAATTAAGTGATATCTGCGCTCTCTGCTGTGAAATCTTTTTGGAGACAAACGCGACTTTCTCCCGGCGAAACCTGTTTTTAAAAATAATAATTAAAAAATATTTTCCAAAAATACCGCTTAAAGACCGCACGAAATAGTGCTACCGGCGGGCTTGGCCGCGCGTGCCACGCGCAGCGCTCGGACAGGCGGGGGAGGGCACGGCGGGGGCCTCGTGCCCGTGA
>NW_010533037.1:0-813 GCF_000687285.1 Phaethon lepturus
GCCCTTCTGCTCCCTGGGGGAAACCCACAAGGGGTTAAATGCCTTTCTTATACGCAATTATAAATTGCTGGCTGTGGAGTCTGACTTGATGCACAGAAACTCTGATTGCTCAAATTGTAGATTGCCTCTTGACATTAATTACTATGTAAATCCGGCAGATTAACATTGTCAGATGCTGAGTGGCAAGTTTCACTTGCAGCCAGTCTCCCAGGAGCTCGACTGTTGCACAAGGGGTTAAATGCCTTTCTTATACGCAATTATAAATTGCTGGCTGTGGAGTCTGACTTGATGCACAGAAACTCTGATTGCTCAAATTGTAGATTGCCTCTTGACATTAATTACTATGTAAATCCGGCAGATTAACATTGTCAGATGCTGAGTGGCAAGTTTCACTTGCAGCCAGTCTCCCAGGAGCTCGACTGTTGCCAATAAAATCAAGCCAAACCAAAACAGCGCATCCTTGTGCTCCCACCCAGGCGCTGGTGCTTTCCTTGTTGTCCCCCGCTTCCTTGGTGAGACCCTGTTAGAGCCGAAGATGAAGTCGCGTTTCCACCAGCCAGTGGATTTAACGCTCTTCAAGTGCTTGTCTGGCTCCTCTTAGCGCTTGATGTCTAAATGACCGTGATGGGGAAGATCATCACTGCTCCTGCACAGGGTACAGGCCGGCCCCGCTGCCTCGGCTTTGATGGTTCTGCGCTCCCCTCGTGCCGGCTGGGCACGGCGCGGTGGTGCCACGGAGCCCCACGGAGCCCCCCGGGCAGTGCGGCTGCGGGAGAAGAGCTGCAGCTGCCCCTCTGTGTCCGCTTGAGGAGG
>NW_010533037.1:997-1724 GCF_000687285.1 Phaethon lepturus
TTGATTTTGTTATCTCTGCCTCTGAAACCAAACAGTGAAAAGAAAAGAAAAAAGCTCTCATTTTTCACTTGAGATTAAAGATGCATGAGCAGAATTGAGCAGGGTTGCTCACTCTGGAGTCAAGAGGCTTTGAAGGTGAGCTGCAAAGCTCACTAAATAAATTGATAAACTGCCTCAGCTCTCCAGTCAGGAGCAGAACAGGCAGACAGCTCCAAAACTCACCAACTCTGGGGGTGCTTTGAACTGCCCCCCTAGCACACGTCAGCCCCTGGGACAGGCAGATGGGCCCCAGCACGGATGCTGCCGGGAGCTGGGTCCACCCGGGTCCAAGACATCCCTGCCAGGGCTCCTGTTGTGCCCTCCCCGAGGTTACCTGGCTCCTCGGGGACTGAAACGGGGGTCCTGGGCACAGGGACCTCCAGACTCAGAGCCTTGTCCCTGTGTCCTCCCCAGGGGGCGGTGGGGGCTGGCCCTGTGTGGCTGGGTGTCCCGGGGGAGCTCCCCCAGTGCCCCCCCCGCTCGCTCCGCAGCAGCTCAGGCTGCCTTTCATGGTCATTTTATCTGCGGGGGTGTCACTCTGCAACACGGAGCAAGGAGCTGTCTGTCCCTGCGTCCTGCCCAGCGCTGCACCGCCGGCGTGCCCTGACACCAGCAGCACGCCTTTCCTGGGGGGGGCAAGCCCAGGACACACTCTTGGCAATGCAGGGAAGGGGACATGGCTAAAGCC
>NW_010533037.1:1999-3141 GCF_000687285.1 Phaethon lepturus
CGGAGGAGGTGCCTTGCTTGCCCTGCGTCCTGCCCAGCGCTGCACCGCCGGCGTGCCCTGACACCAGCAGCACGCCTTTCCTGGGGGGGGCAAGCCCAGGACCCACTCTTGGCAATGCAGGGCAGGGGACAGGGCTAAAGCATGATGTCTCCTCACCAGGCAGAGGGTCCTCCCAGTTAACTGTATGTTGTGTTTTTCTAAAAATGTACTCTTACCTGTTATTAACGTGGTGTCCTTTGGGTGCCTCCAGCACCCGCTCCTCCCGAGCTGCCTGTCCTCTCCCTGCCGGCAGGCTCTGCTGCCTGCCAGCCCCCTCGCCCCCGCACTGATCCTCTCCCCCGTACCGACCCTCTCCCGTGTACCGGTGAGGACGTTTCCGGCGGGCGCAGGGGGAGAGCCTCGGTGTTTCATCGTGCCCCCAGCACCTTCTCCTGGGCTTGGACAAGGACCCAGCTTCTACTGCTGCAACCAGCTCCCACCAGGCTGGGGAGATATCTTAATCTTATTAATACAAACCAATCCATTAACTCTAATTACTGCACTTGTTGAGGAGGGGCACTGTAATTAAAGCTGCCTGTTGTCCAGGCTCGGGCTCCCCAGCATCCCTGCTCTCAGCAGCGCCGGGCGTGCGCAGGGCTCTGACCCGCCGAGCAACATCCCTGGAGCAGCGATGCTCCTGCCTCAGCCTTGGCCCCAGGGCCCCCCAGACCTCCCCAAATACCACTCCTCCCCCAGCACTGAGCTGTTAGGCCAGGGATCAGCCCCGGCTCACACAGGGAAGAGCTGGGGACAGAGCCCAGTGCAGCCGGTGGGGCCGGGCAGGCTCAGCAGCACCCGCCACCCCCACGTCCCCCGGGGGACGTTGCACAACAGAGGTTGTTTATTGCCTTTGAAAGGCAAGAATATGTTTCTCGTCCATGTCATACTTCTAAAAATACGAGACGTGTTGCCCCGGCTTTCCTCTTGTGCGCTAATGACAGCTGAGGAGCGACATCCGTATCGTAATAGATGAGAAACAAATTCCTCTTTACCCCCAGAGAAGGCTGATTATTTTACTGGCAAGCTACATTAAAAAATGCCTTGTGACACAAAGGAACATTAATGTCAGGAAACGGCAGCGCAGCGCCGCCTGGGGGGCCCCC
>NW_010533037.1:3314-3631 GCF_000687285.1 Phaethon lepturus
GGCTGCCCTCCCGGCGGTGCAGGAGCATGCCTCGCTCCGGCCTCGGGGCTCGCGGCGGGGCAGCGGTGCTGCCAGACCTGCACCCCAGGGCTGCCCGGGGCGATGCTCCACAGGGGAATCCTGCTCGGTCCATGAGGTCTTCCCGCAGCGAAAGACAATTTTCAGGGTGGAATGAAAGCACACCAAACCCCCAAGGTTTGACTCTGCCTTTCTCACTTCCAAAAGCCCCAGCCCAGGGGAACTCACCAGGGTCCCCGGCTGGAAACCCCTGCCTGGAGCTGAAGCCACCGCGCGCCTCCCCTGCGGATGGGAGCTGC
>NW_010533037.1:3749-4454 GCF_000687285.1 Phaethon lepturus
GTTCAGGTCTCCTGCTCCCTGTGAGAGGATAGTTATGCTCTGTTGGGACCCGCGAGGTTCACAGCTATGCATTTCTCCCGGGGAAGAAGGTGCTGTAACTCATGAAGAATCAAATGCCAAAATGCTGCTAAGGAAAGGCAAGAAGGAACTTTATTTGCCCCGATGAATCAGTGTCATCCCAGGTTTCCAGTGACATCACCACTTCACCCCTGAACGCAGCCCGGCCTGGGGTGACCCCTCACTGCCCGGGGGGTCTCCCCTGCACGGGGGTCACCCACCCCTGCGCCCCACGGTGGGATGCTTGCTCTGCAGCCCAGGGCGAAGCAGCGACGGGTGCAGGATGCGCCCCAGGCGCAGCGGAGCTCGCTGCTGCTGGCGGGCGGCACGGGCTGGGCTTTGCGCTTCGGAAGGGGCGCGTAAAGCCGCGGTTCCGGATGCCGGTGCGCGCAGCCCCGAGGTCCCTCTCTGAGGCCCAGCCCCAGCTCAGCAGTTTGCGCCGTTGCACCTTGTTCAGCTCTGCATGGCTCAAGGCCATAACTTCCCCTTGGACTTAACAGCAGCATCTCCATATATCTCCATGAAAGGAAAGCGCAGACTAAAGACGCCCCAGGGAGACAGCAGATATACTGCCGGCATTACCCGCAGCTGGGATCGCTGCTAATGCGAGATAATTATTCCATAACTCTGCTCGCTGCTGCAGCTGGG
>NW_010533037.1:4516-4789 GCF_000687285.1 Phaethon lepturus
GTTCTGGGAGGAGCTGCCCTGCCTGGCTGAGGACGCCTGGACCTGGCCTCGTGCTCACGGGAGGTGCACCCAAAGCGTCGCCCACGTCCCAGCTGATCCCAGCCCCATCCTCCGTTTAGGTCTGTCTTGCAAGAGGACAAAGTAACATTTTATTTTGGGTTTTCCCTACGCGTTCCCTCCCTCCGTGCCAGCCTCCCTCCAGGTCGGTGCCCTGTTCTGGTGATTTGTTTTGGCCGGCAACACGTGCACGATGCAGCACTCACATCTCCAGAC
>NW_010533038.1:0-24778 GCF_000687285.1 Phaethon lepturus
TATGTTAAGTATTATCTTTGCTTTTGTTCACAAAAGGAAGGAATTAGACAGTTAAATAATAATAAAACCTGTAACATTTGTTTTGGACGTTGTTTACAGCGGGAGGTTATTTTTAAGGCTTCTGTTCTCCCTCTTCTTACCAAATAGGAGGGAAATTGCCTAATATAGTTTGGTTGCTCGGTTGGCCATATTAGTGCATCTCGCTCAGAAGAGCATCCCTGAGAAGAATGGCATGTTTTTAATGCCCACTTAATGTCAGTCTTTGCATTTCTGCTTAGCGTTGATTAGTGAAGTCACTGAAGATCCGAGTTACAAGCTATTCTCCTGGTCTCTGAAAGAATGTTAGCTATTTCTCAGCTGGAGAACTACTGTACTTGTAGCTTGACCTCCAGATGTAAACATCTGCTCTGCTCACCCCTTGTAAGGGTAAGACTGGAACATAATCTTATATGCCCTTTTTTGTCCTCCAGTTGCATCTCTCCCAAAAAGCTATATACACTGGTCCCTGAAATATTAAGTAATCCCCTTACATATACAGGTGAATCTGCATTAGATAGAGTAAAACAGATCAGCTGGTGTACAGTAAAACTGCATTAGATAGTGTACAGATGTGTTTTGGCTTCTGCAGGTACAGCAGCAACTAAAGGAGCAGTGAGTGATGGCAGGGGCCATTCCCACGCTCAGAGCAATTGCCTTAGAAAAGCAGCAGAAGGGACTTTGCGGAGTCGAGTTCTGCATTGGCAAGGAGGCACTATAGTTAAACAGAGCCCTTGGAAAACAAAAATATTTGTATTTAAATGATATCCATCCAGAAGCATGACTGCTGTCATGGAGTGGTGCCTGGGGATGATTTCTCCCATTAGAGGGACCATTTGAGGGACAAGCTTTTGTCTTGGCAGGACTGAGAACCACAGCCAGGAGGTCACGCAACTGTGTGTGTGGTTACTGGCCCACTTAGTTGTTCTTCTGATTTCATCCTACAGCAAAGGGCCAGCACAGACAAGCACTTGGACTCTGTTACAGGTCCCCAAAGGTACCCTGTACAGATACTGTGACCTAGAGAGTGTGTGCAGGTAACCAGAACAGACCTGAGTATTTTCAGCAAACCATGTTTTCAGTGTACAGGCATCTTTTCACACATTTTGTCTTTCAGCAGTTACGATGCTTCTCTCTTGCAGCTGTTTTTCACCGACCTCACATCTGCTTTCTCAAAGGAGGAGACATTTTTTGAAAGCCTACCAAACCGTGTTGGTGGAAAACCTTGTCTGACAGCTGTTGCAGAAGGGTTTCACAGGAGGTGAACAAAGTGGGAAGCACATTAATTATCTTTCTTCAAACAAATTATTTTAAACCCATTTCCTCCCACCATTGGCTGAGTTCTCATGCTGATATGGGCACTGTCAGACATGTGCTGCCGTTGTTGCACATGGCAAAGCCAGCGGCGGAGAGCAGTCTGGCACATCACTGAACACATAACCCTCCCCATCGCTGACCTGACTTACCCTGGGGACAAATCCTGACATACATGGATGTTGCTTCCGTTATAGCTCTCTTGAAGAGATGAGGGACACAGAAGTTAAAGGAATAGGGCTCCAGAGCTGTCTTTCATCCTTCTGTAACCTGTTTTTCCTACTGTGTTTGTTTTATTAGCCTGCAAGCTCATTCCTCATCAGAAGAGGTCATGTTAATTTGCCACTCACACCCATTTTACTACAAACATGTACCCAATGTGCAATTTACTCCCTCAGTTATAATCAGAGCTGAAATTATCACAGAGCCTTCCTTAATCTTTCTTCTTCAGTGTTTTTGCAAGCTCCTGCTGGGCTGAGTTTGGCATATCCAGAGGAAGATCCTTCCGATGAGACAAAGGATGGCCACCACACTACACTGGAGGCACTGCACCACTGTGAAGAGCCCCAACATCTGCTGGTGGTGGGGAGGTTCAGTGCCCAAGATGTGCTTGCTGGGAAACAAGTTCCACTTGGCTTGAGAAAGCATACGAACAGTAAGTAACAACAATGTGGAGAAAAAGCACAAATATCCATTCTCTTTTCTAGTGCTTAGCAGGAAAACACCCTGGGAAACAAAAAGATTGCTCAGTCTTTAAGACAAGGAGTGATACTCCCTAAATACATCTAAGTAGCTCTAGAGTCTAATTTCACCAACTTTCCAAACGTAAATGTATCTAGGCACTTATTTCCTTACTAAAATCTACAACAAGTAACCTAAGTGCCAAGAGCCTACAACCCTAGCAGGGCTGCTCGTGAGACTTTTCAATCACACGGAATAATATTTGCAGAACCACTTTTTTTGTTTTTCTTTTTTTTCTCTCAAATGGGAAATTTACCCACCAGTTCCTTCCATTTCATGTTACCACAGATGTGGGCAAGATACCGCTTACTGTATGAAGGAGAGTCGTGCATGCTGCAGGACTGATGGCTCAGCAAAGAAGGTCAGGATAACCCAAGTGCCAGAGGAGAGCAAAGGGAGAGCAGCAGGACAGCACAGGGTCTTTAATAGGTTTGAATAAAACCCCACAGTTGGTGCTGCCTAACATACCCCCATCGCTAGGTGGGGAGAGATTGGCTAGCCCTGTGCCAACCTGCCTGGGGAAGGCAGGCATTCAGGTGTCGTCTGGCTAAAAAATTAAGCCAGCAGGCAGATTTGCATACTGCCCATGGGTGGTACTGGCATGACCATTTATTCCGTTGCCCATGAAGACCCCTTGGAGGTTATCAATAGGTGCAATGGTTTCTCAAAGTCAGGTTTCCGTATCTGCTGCCGTGCCCTGGCGAAACAACCCAGGAGAGTCTCTCTGCGCTCAGGTCAGAGTGTCAGGTCAAGCTCGTTCCTCTCACTTCAGCTTTCATAGATTTCAGTTCAAATTCTCAAGACTGACCCACACAGGAACTGGTACGAACTCCTGATATTTTTCCAGGTCAGACCTATTTATAAGCAAAGGATGAACTTTGCGCAGAATCAGGTTTTTCCATCGCTCTTGCACCTCTCTGACTCCCCAAGTCCTCCCAAGAGGACTCCCAAGAGCCCTGCAACCTCTTTCTCTAAGCTGCCTGAGGCTGGGACAGGCAGGGCCGGGCAGCGATGGGGATGCTCGGGCGTTGTGCTGGGGGTAGTGAGACGTTGTCGTGGTGGGGGCAGGCAGGATCCACCCGCACGTAACACGGCAAATCTGGCCTGCCTGGAAACCTCTGCCTCCTCTTTTGCCAGCAAACCCCACACAGTACGTCTAGTGCAGGGCCATGGCACTGAGGCAGAGACAGAAGCTGTCTAAAAGGGTGAAGTCAGAAGAAAAGAAGAAGAGAACTGCATATTGTCCCAACATGAGACCTCCCGTGAAAATTTTCAAGCAGGAGTATTTTCCCTAGCCTTCCCTACTACCTTTGAAGCTTTCTGTAGGGATTGTTTCATTTTCCCACTCCAGTCACAGATGCATGACCTCAGCGTGACGGTGCCCTCCCGTTGGCTTACAAATCTCATCATTTCCCCTTCACGGGCCGTAGCAGCTCTGCGGTGAGTGCTGTGAGACCGATCTCCCCGCTGAGATTAGAGGCGCATACCAACCCTGAGTTACCTGTACATCCCCCAGCACTGTCAGACGTGAAAAGGATCCGCGGCGGGACGGACGCAATCGGCAGAACGAGGAGAAGCGGGGCGCTCGGGGGGAGGAAGGGGTGGGATGCCTCCTGACGGGAGCCGCACGCCTTACCTCCAGATGGTTTTATTCTGTAGGTCTTGGGTTGCTGCTCTGCAATTTCACTGCCTGGGGATTGCAGAGGACGAGAAAACTTCTCCCCTCGCCAGTTATGCTGAAGTAGGAGCTGTCTGCAAGCACAGGTACCCAGTGTTGGGTATATGATGAGCTGGTAATCTGAGCCTAACTCCTAATAAAAAGGATCCGGGAATATCCCTGCAATTTGTCTTAGTTCAATCTAATATAAATGGCGTTCAACCTCCCTGCCCCGAGCTTCAAAGGCAATTCTCTAATGGCAGGAGATGCTAGGATTAAATTGCCCATTCAAGCTTTATTTTGCTCCTTTCTGCACATTCGTTATTATACAGCTCTTAATTACACCCTACGTTTTGCAAAGACCTCACAGCTCCTTCACATAGCTGAACACGATGGATGGAATGGAGTGGCACGGTGTTAAAATACAGATTCTTGGCAGGGAAGATTTTATCCCAAACTGCTGAATTCTGGCAGACTGTAAGCAAATGAATGTAGAGTTTCCCACTGCAAAGTGTCTGGAAAACTTAACGGTGACAACAGCCCTAGCGATAATAGTGCAGTGACTCCCATGGGAAAAACAATTTGATTTAAATACTCTTCACTCCCCTTTAAAAATTCCGTTTACATGATAAAGATATCATAAATGCATATGCAATGAGACCAGCAAGGCTTCTGGGGAGGAGGAGAGATGGGGAGGCAGGGTGGGAAGACTATAGGTGCTTCTGAATCAATGGGAAACAAACAAAACCTTTAGGAAGTTGGCCAGTGGGATTGCCAGATAATGCTTCCTCTAAGCCTGATGATGGAAAAAAAATGTATTTATGCAAAAGAGTTACAAACTGTGAAATGGCAAATCTGCTTTAAATTTTAAAAAAGGTCTATTTGCTTGCAAATCTCTCGTCAGCTGCAGAAGAGATATCAGAAGAGGATAGGACTGAAAGTCAATTTGCTTGCAAATCCTACAGATAAAGACGACATTGCGATACAATTGAGGAAATAACATGCACGTCATTTTCCTCATTTTGTCATTTGGAGCTTACAAAATTTTTCTGGAGCATATCAGCAAGTGAGTTTTAAGGGGTAAAAAAAAACTGGACTGTGTTTATTGGAACAAAGTTTAGACAGCAAGTTGTCTACACTTTGGCAAACTCGCAGCTCTGTGGGAGCAAAAATAAACTGTTTAATTTTACTTCCAAAGAAAGAATGAAAGATGATAAACTCAAACTGCAGGAAACAAGAGTAATCACTGTTGTTGCTGCTTTTTGCAAGTAAGCTTTGGCCTAAGTTATCTTGTGTTCAAAACTCAACCACAGCCAGAAAGGTAACACATATAAGCATAATAGATATGCAAGCTTCTTTTTTTTCTGCTTTTATTTCTGTCTTTGTTCATAAAAGCTCACAGAAGTGGAAAAACATTATATTCACCTTGCAAACCATACGCCAAGTAGACAACTGAGTATAAGAAGTGTCTCCTCTCTATATGCAAATGAGTTATTTTTATAGAATGCAAAGGATACAAATGCAAATTACGCAGAAGTACATTCATCAAGCATCTTAAAAAAAAAAAAAAAAAGGCTTCCGACAGCAAGATTAGCAGCTGGCGTAAATGCAGTTCCACATTTCCCTTTTCCTTCCGTCAGACCAAATTCTGTCTTTGCTCTGGCCACCGTCTGCAGGGGCTCCCCACCCCAAAGCCCACCAGCAGCTCTCTGCTTTCTTACACGCCTGGAGAAGTGACAGGACGCCAGCACCCACATCTCCCGCTCACCCTTCTCCAACCCTTGTGCTTACACTCGCCGCTGCCACGGCACGCGCAGGGACCTGGCCGGCAAGCGGTGTGCCACCGCACGGCACCCACAGCCCGTCCCTTTGCACGCACCCGTCCCACCTAGGTTTTCCTGCGACCTTCCCGGCGCGGGAACTTTGCACGGGGACCGTGCTCGCGCCGTGGGGTTATGGTGCGCGGCTGCAGCGCGCACGTGGCCTGGTGAAAGGAAATAATACCGTGCCTGAAAGAAAAGCTTTTCCAGGGCAAGCCGTGGAAAAAATAGTCTGTACCACACGTGCAACGGGGAGACTGAGGCTTCAGCAGTGCTGTCCCAACCAACCCTGTCAGCTGAACGGGGCTGAGGAACGATGCAGGCAGAACACAGCGGCACAAAGCTGAGTAGGTAAAACAGGAAAAACCCTCAAATCAGGACGGACCCCAAGAAACATAAACCATGGGTGGTAATTGGAGCACACGCAGTCCGTGTTGCTGTTCGAAAGCCACCCACGCACCCTGCTCTCAAAAAGCCCCCAGCAGTTTCCATTCACTGGGGCTACCGCCGTTCACCTGGCAAGTCTTCAGTGGGCCGGCTGCAGTTTTTAAAGAGAAAGATGAGTAGCTGCCCCCGATCAGGCTGGGATCACACAGCTGCCTGTGGCCCTCAGGGACCACGTGCCATCAGAGCATTTCTGTCCCTGTTCAGTCCTTTCCTCACTGACGTGAGCCCTGGGGTTATTTCCAGTGAACCAGGAGCATGAGATATGAACCCTCCCGAGTACCCTCTCCGAGCTCCCAAACACCTTCCCTGCCCAGTTAAAGACCTCAATTCTTATTATAAAATCAAGAGAGTTGTGATTTGCCATATAAACCATCAGAACAGCTCTTGCCTTCGGGGTCAGTGTGCCCATGAGTCAGAGCTGGCTGCCGCGGCCATGGCTGGGGAAGGAGGAGGCGTTTCACGTAAGGAGCAGCCCCTCGGAGGGGTACTGGCGAATTGAGTCATGGCCCACCTTGAAGATCCTTTGCAGTACCTTTGTCTTCCCACGAGCTTTCCCCAGTCAAGGAGTCCTGCTCAAAGGTGAAAGCTTTCATGCCACTGACTGCAAGAGGGAAAAATTAAATCTAGTCCAACCCGTTCTTCCTTCCTGCCACGAAAGAAAAACCACTAATCCTAGCAGATCTGTGACCAAGGAAAAAAATGAGGGAATGGCACAAACTCCATGAAACCGTTAAGGGAGGTGGCTATTGCTTTTGTGTAAGAAGTAGGCAGATACTCAAGAGAACAGTGCCAGGAAAAGGCCAAAGTCAAGAGGCAGGGCCATCCTCCTTTCTCCCCTTCAGCTGGCAGCCCTGACCCATGCCTGCTGGCTCCGGCACATGCTGGCTGGAGCTGGCTGGCTTCAACGGGGCTGGGTGTGGGGCCAGCACAGACCCTACTTCCCACATGACTTGTATCTCTGAGTGTACATGTATGCTGCCATGATTGAGTTAGATTGTCTGAAATGTTGGGCCTGCCTGGACAAGACCAAGCTTTTTCCTCCCAGCCAGTCTCCAGGAGACGGGCAGTATTAGCTCCTGAGAACATTTGTTCCCATGCTGCTAAACCAGCAAGGAATCCATCAACAAACATAAGCAGTGGGGACTGGCGTTTAGACTGATAGTGCCTCGTTAAGCCATTCCCATTGGTTGTAAAACTACACTGGGATGAACTTTAGCATTGATGGCTCAGTGTGAGGAAGTGTAAGGAACTAACCAGTGCAGAATGAAAGCTCGGGAAGGGAAAGGCTGATTCATTCTTTCTGTATGAAAGCACACACTTTAATTGTCTATTTTAAAAGCATTCTAATTTTCACAGCTATTATGCTGGTCAATGTGGCTTGAAGAGACAGTTGACTATTTATATGTCTCTGCTTTCCAACAGGAGAAGAATAAAGGTGTTACTGATGAAAAATATGGCATCTTTACTGAATCTAACATCAATAAAAATTTCACATTTTTGCGAGGGATGGATGGGCAGGTAAGCCCCAGAATGATTTTGTCTTTCCCAGTGGTAATCTCACTCAGGGATGTGGGAGGGATAGCATTTTTTTCACTGACTGCACTCAATTTCTTCCATTATCTTTTTCTCAAAGTACAATAGGCTGCACAAAATTCGTAGGACTTCACGTGCATGGCTGGTAAAGAAATATCTTCCCTGTTCTGATAGTCAACTCAGGGGATAGCAGGCCAAACAGCTTTGCATCCTGAAGAAGTGGAACCTACATGAAGAACGGAATGGATTTGTGGCTTAGGCATTGGGTTAAGATGCAGGAGAATTTAATTCCTGACCATAGGCATTGCCTGTGCCTTGCAGCAACTCCTTCACTCTTGGTGTGCTCCAGCTCTCTATCTGTAGGAAGCTGCCCTGACACCTCCAAGTTACAGGGGTTCTGCAAAGATAAATTCATTGTGTTTCAGTGCCAGAGAAAAACAGAGGCCTTAATAACTTCTACAGCTTCCGCTGGATTTTGTGTTTACTATGTTACGCCCGAAGGGACTGAGCGTTATTCATAGCAGGAGGGAGGTAGGTGGTAGATTGAAGAGATGTATCTGTTCATCATGCATCAGAACGTGTTTAAGCTGTAAGATCCTAAGTTAGCTGCAAATTCAGCCTAATGCAGAATTTTGGATGAGGATGAGAAAATTTCCTAAGAGGTTGGGGTGTTTGCCTCCAAGGTTGTATATCTGGCAGATGTCACACTTAATCTATTTTGTCAAACACACAGCCTTAATCAGGGAGTGTTATATGAGGGCTAAGCACAACCAGATCACAAAGGAATGTACTGTCTCCAGAATACTAATGAAAGATCAGCTCTTCAATTCAGCCTCTGAATTTTGAGGAATCTTTCGTTTTGCTTTTAGGTTAAACTAAAGGCAGAATAAGCAGTAAAGCATGCAGATGAGGCACTGCCATGGGAAAATAATAATTTGTTTCACTGCAGTAAGAAATCTCATTTACATAAAATGAGAAATAATTAAATTGGAGCTAAACTGTGTGCCCTGTCAGTTTAACTGAATCTGACCTACGTGTCTATGGCTGTTTTATCAGGGCTGGTTCCTGGAAAGCATTTGTTATTAGTCACTTTTGCAGCAAAAAGATGAATCAACTCTTCTTAACTGAGCAAGAGAAATAAGTCTTGGAATAAACTCCTGCTGAGCACCACAGATCAATACGGACAACAGTGATGTGCCTGCAGAGCTGTGGAGAGCTTAGTCAACGGGGAATTTAAAATATTAGTGAAGAAAGCCTTCGGTATATATTTGATGTCAAAGATGACTGCTATAGCTATCCATTCTGACCCTTTTAACAACTCGGGCTATATGATTTCACCACATAACTGCCTTCCTTCCTAACTGCTTCCTTACTACATAAATGGACAAGATGAAGCCCTTCGTGAAGGTAAAACATGTCTTTCAGGATTGGAGTTTCCCCATCCGGGGGGTCCATCCAGCCACTTTCTGTTCAGAAAGTGCTCCAGAGCTGCCTGCCATCAAAGATTGCATTTATGTTCCTGTTTGCTTTTAATTTCAATATTCACTCATTGGATGTCCTCCCTTTTTCCTGCTAAACTATAACAGCCTTCAGAAATCAGATGTGTTGTGTAGAAAAATAAAGACCAACAACAACTGGGCTTTTACCCTTTTCTTAGATAAGTCTAGTGGATTGAAAATCCTGCTTCTCCACTGTGAGGCACACCCTCTGGAACCTTACACAGTTTTAGAGGTCTTTGTGAAATCCCACCAATTAAGTGCAGACACCTTTACTACACAGCATTTCCAACTGTGACTAGATCTCACCTCTTTGTATACACGTGTCTCTTTCAAATTGCTTGAGCTTTACCGGAAGGCTTCTAGTATGTCCATCTACATGGCAACAAGGTCCCCAGTCCTCCTCAGCTGCTTGGGAAAAGGACTTTTCCATTTCTTCAGCTGAGGAACTCTACTGCTCCTTTCAATATCCCCAATCCCAGACAGCTACACCTGGAAAATCACCTTTTCCCCGTCTCCACTTGAGACAGGAATTCTTCTTTCATTACTCACAACATTTTGCCAACAAATCTTGATGAAAAATACTCAGACTATGAGTTGGGTATGATCTAGCCTTACCAACAACATCTGATGTGCATTGGTCATCTGGATCACATGGTGTTGTTTCAAAGCTATGATGAGACTGTAAGTTTGAGACTCATCAGATTGACTGGTTTAGGACTGCAGGAGATTTATCCTAAAAAGGATGAAATCAGTGATCTCATGCTGTATTTCAGCGAGCCTTGCCAGCTGCAAACACACTGTTTGTTCCAAAATTGTGCTGTGCTCCTTCCAACGCATCTTTGGAAATATATGCCGCAACCTCCCACTTCTAGACCTCTACTTCAGGTGTGGTCTCCTATTCTGGCAAGTCAGGGCAAGAGTTGAGACTGGAAGAGCAGAAACAGCAACCTGCACTACTGTATGTGTTTGCCTAGGGAATTAGGGGCATCACAGATTTGCAATTCATACAAAAGAAATCTCCTGTGCTACCAGCTTCTCGGCACAGCTCAAGCATGTCTTTGGGACTCAGACAAAGGAAAGGAAAAATTGGTGGTGTGTTATCACCACTGTGCAATAAATACTTCAGACAGTCCTCAAAAAACAGTGCAAAGAAGTGTATCTATCTGAAGCGCCTGAAGCACTCAAAGTTCAAGTGACCTGTTAAAAACACAAAGGAAGCCTGGGCAGAGTGGGGAATGGGGTGTATGCCCACTCAGTACCAAAGCCCCAAATCTCTTGACTACAAGAGCAATATTTCCAAAAGTTCACAAGTGTTATTCAAAATCTGTTACATTTGTGCTCTTAGATAGTGATTTTAAGTCTCAGACCCACCACCAGACATCTTCGCCCTGCTGAATAAAGGTAGACAAACCCTCAGAGGTTTGTGAGTGACTACGCCTGAGTGACATACTTAGCTCCACACAAAGTTTAACGTCAGAAAAAGACTAGCACTTGTGAGCTCTTGGCTTCTAGTCTTATGATTAACTCATCAATTAGAAACTATGGCCATATCTAAAGAGTACCATTAGGGAAATGAGTGGCAGGTTCATATGTGACCAAAGACATTTTTTGTGACAAGCACATGGAGGAAATTTTTTCTTCTATGGATTTGTTTGGGGAAAAAAGCAGCAAATTTAGTAATTGGGCATGAACTTGAACTGATTTTGCTGAATTATTTACTGGAGAAATATCTTTACATATTTTCCTTAAAACATCTCCCTTTTATATTTCCTTAGTGAAATGTTCAAAATTTTCAATTTGCAGTGGGTTTTATTCCAAAGTTCCCTTTCCTTTTAGTTACAACAAGAAGAAAATATTTTTTAAAAAAATCATACAAATTACATACAACCTCAGCTCAGAACTCAAAGCATATAAAAACTGTGTTTGGAGAAGTCAAAGTGAACAGCAAAAGAAAAAGCAGAGGGGCTAGAGCAGAAGTCCAGTTTCCTACTGTTCATGTCCTTTGTCATATAGCGCTCTGGGAAAAAAAAATAAAATATGTGTGTGTATTTCTCAGTCCTTAGCAAATGAGATGATACAGCTCATAGCTTCAAAGGATATGCATCTTGGGTGTTGACTGGCCAACTGACTGCTGCAAGCAAAATGGCAAAACATCCAACGGCTTTTTTTTCTTCATTAGCTTTTCCCCAGCTTCCATTTCTCATGAAACTTACTGTATTTGGGGAAGCACATTTGTGACATCTTTTGCGACATGGTATCTTTTTATCAAATCTAGTTGATACTGAGCATTGATTCAGAAGTGACTGTGAAAAGGCAAGGAGAATAACTGATAGAAAACACTCTCCCTTAAGCCCGATTTCCTATACCAACATATTTTTTGAAAGCTTTTGAGAAGGAAAGGATAGGGAAATTTGAGGTTGAAAGAAGTAAAAGGGAAAACAAAGATGGAAAAAAATAGGGTGGGAGGAGACATGGATTGAAGGGTGTGACTTTCCCCCATCACCTGGTAGGAGAGTTCCTTCAGAAAATGTTTACTGGAGGAAGTTACTGCTTTACGCAGAGGAAGATGACTTTTTCAGGGTTTTGCAAGGGAAGATGGCTGGAAGATGACTTTTCCAGAAGCTGCTATGTACAATGGATGAAGCACACTTGCAGTTTCTCTACCTGATCCAAGTCCAAGCTGACAACAGCCTTGGGAGGAGGAAAACTTACTTTGGTTATCAAGGTATTTTTATCGTTCTAGGTCAAAGGCACGTTGGAGGTTCGCTGAGAGCAGGTGATTGTGCACCGGCCGCCAGGCCCCCAGGTGGGTGGTGCGGTGCCAGCAGAACAGGTAACCTGCTGGGGACTGAAGCTAGCTGAAAACCTATCCCCCTGGCACAAATCCCTTTCAGCTTTCCCTGCTCCAATATAAAACTTGGGAAAAGGGTTGCGGAGGGTCACCTTTGTACATGGTACAGCAATAGGCAACTGAAAGGGAGACAGAGCTTTTCTCTTTTTTTGGTCCAAGCAGTGAATGCTTGGGGCATTTTGGCATTGGGACTTTTTCAGTCAGTAATTTGAATTACTTGATTAGGCAATGCACAACCCCAGTCATGTACTTCTCAAGGAGAAAATCATAATTAAGCCCAAAGGAAGGAGTTTTAGAGGAATTTTATTGCTCTGTGAACCTGTCTTATTTAGCCTAGAGGTTATGAGAAAATATTTGTTTTTAAATGGGGAAATAAAGAAATAAATTTGATGTGTCCTTCCAATGCAAATATTGTTTCTACAGGAGATGGGAACCACCATTTAGCCTCCATTTCCTGAAGACAGTGGAACTTCTAGCATAATCATGGCTACAAACAGGCAGGAAATGTTTCTTCTCTAATTTGGAAGTAATCCTGTGCTTACTCCCAGTCCTCAGCTGCACAACCTGCATGAGCACACAAAAGGATTAACCCATGGACGTGCTGGGGGAAGAGAGCTGTATTCACACTGAAGTCTGCTTTGCAGTCAGGCCACAGTTTTGTAGGAAAGGCACAATACCCTGCATATTGACAGAGCTCTACCTGTCGTCTCTCACTGGTTCATCTAGTTTGTTCAGCCCAGCTCCAGCCAAAAAACATAAATTAGTAAGTTAATGCAGTGAAGACCAGGAAAGATGCATAACCCATCAATTCAGCCATGCATCGTTCACACATTTTTAAAGGTGAGTGAGTGGAATGAACCTATGTCCTCCTTCTGCCACCTGATTAAGCAGAATAAACATTATGTGTTGCCTTAATGGAAAAAAAAACCCAACCTACTTTTGAAATCAACCCTAGCAGATATAAATGACTGTTAAGCCAAACACACTGATTATATTGCACTCATCTGAATAAAAATGTGACCCATTTTTCCTCCCTGCTTATACAGCTACCACCTGTTTCCTCAAGACCTGCCAACCTGCTGTCAGGACCCAGGTGCCAGGAAGCCTCCCAGCAGGACACCTTCCTGGTGACACCTCTCCAGCTGTACCAGGGGAACCAGTTTAAGGTTCTGTGCCCTTGGGCTCCTCACACTTCTGGGACATTTTGGAAGACACGGGCCTGACATACCCTCCACTTGCTGAACAAAACTTCTGTAAGTTATCCCATTTGAACTCCCCTTTCCAGTGCAATTGCTCCACTGCAAGGACTTGCAGTGGTGTGCTGACCACCACCGCTGCCCAGAGATGGAGGGGAATCTTCTATCAGTGCATTCGTGCTCATTTTCCATCTAAACAGTGGGTACAGCAGTGGTGGGGAAGCACCACCTCAACACTCAAGAGCAGATCGGAATTTACCCTGTGTGCGCTTTGCAAGCTGTCTCCTGAAGTACTGCCATAAATCAAGAGTAATTCCAATGGGCTCAATGAATCTGCGGTGCTGAAGTTAAAGTGAGCGAGCAAAGGGGCAAAACCTCTCTGCCCAGGTCCAGGATTTCATCCAGCAGGCTGGAACTACTGGCTTGAACGTGGTCTGAGCTCCATCTCATACGTTCATGCTTGCGACAGAAACACAGGCCAGAACCACAAAACCAAGGTGGCAGGTCTTCCTTTCCTCACTCACACCATTTCACTTGCCAGGGGTGTAAGACACCGTTCTTCTTGCAACCACCTGTGAATTCAAGGCTCTTGCTGTACACCCTGGAGCAGCCCGCACAGGCAGAGAGCACCAGGAGGTGGAATAATGACTAACACTTTGCACAGAGAAGCAAGGCAATGTTGGTTCTTGCACCTTCCTCTCAACCATCCTTTCATTCATCCAGAAAGGCAGAAAGTCTGTCCCTACAACTGGCTTCACGTATTCAGCCTTATTGATATTTTAGGACTAGCAATTTAATTCTCACTTTTCCCTCACTGAATTGTTATGAACAAGTTAAAAGAAAGCAAGTAAAAAAAAAACAATCCCAAAGATGTAGTTATGTGTATGGTGCGTAGGGCCCAAGCAAAGACTTAAGAGGAATTTTGGTTATAAACTGAGTTGTTCATCTAGTTATATGCCAGATTATTCTGCTAGAAATATTTTAAAAAATAAGTTGGTGTGAAAGCAAGATTAGACTCTGGCAGAGCACAGTTGCGCAGAGACCTCCAGTGTGGACTTGGAACCTACAATAGAAGGTGAATGGGACCACAGTACCTACAGCCTTTTTTGACCTCTCTGGCCCTCAAGTTCCCTCATAAAATAGAAATGTCACAACTTATTTGTATTTTCAAAAGGCTCTAGAAAAAGTGCCCTTGCTTGATCTCATGGTTTATTTAAATCGGTATGCCCTTTTCAGCAGCAAAGTGATCATCTTTCACAGCTCGAGCTCTGAGAACTAATTAATAGCCTTGCTTTCAAATGTGTGAAGAACTATGTACGTGCCAGCTATAAGACTAGGCACGATCATTTTAATACATTGCTAAAAGCATTTGGTGCTTGCGTCTGAAATGACCAGTTGTTTATAGAGCAGCCCAGAGGAGGCCCCGGTCCGTGGAGGAAGCAGGGAGGTGGTCAGAAGGCCCTACCACTGCCTGGCTCCGCTTTCCTACTCCCCTAAAGGCCACCCCACCCACAACGAAAGCCCTTTCAGCGCTTGGCTCGAGCTGCCACGGGAAATAGCCAGGGTGATGACAGTGGGGGGAAGACAGAGCAGCGGTCACTCCTGTAGAACTGACCCTGCCGTGGAGTCGGGCGACGGGACCGGCACACGTGGCTGGTGGATGCTGGGCAGCCAGGATCTGAAAGGGCTCCCACCGCAGCCTCCAGTCAGTACGGGGGCAGTGCTGAAGGCGATATGTTCACATCTGAAATGAAATGTCACTTTAAAGTTCCTTCGCTAGAAGGTCAAATTAAATTATAGCTCTGGGGAGATCCCTGCTTTGTAATTTAGAAGGACGCCTAAGGGAATAGAGCAAACAGAGAGAGATAAATAGTAAAGCACTTATACCCAATTAAACACAATATTCTAACATTCTTTTTTTTTTTTTAAAGTCATAGTTGTAGATAAAATCTGTGGCTCTGAACATCACTTTTTCTTCTTTATTTTGAGCAGAAAGACTGGAGTCGTCATGCTACTGCCTAACCAAGAGTTTCTCCAGGATGGATCCAGAGATGAATTACTTTTCCTTGAAAGTCAGAGCTGTTATTCATTCTTTCCCCATTCAAAAATCTTGCAACTTTTGCAAGATCCTCCACTAAAAGGTGGCACCACTCTGTCTGCACACAATCTCTCTCTCTCAATTCCACATCTATTAGTACTGGCCCAGCTGGGGAAAGCCAAAAAAACCCAAACCCTAAGCCCCCGCCCCAAATGAAAGGAGCTAGGATGAAAGCCACCTGAATGTAAAGAATCACTGGAAAGAGGGAGAGGAAAGCCATTTTACCTGTCCAGGTCAGGTCAGGAACTGGTGGTCTAAAACTTTAGGGAGAGAGAAAAAAACCCTCTAAACCCAAGGTCAATAGAGCATTACAAGGATGGCAGCAGGAGGCTGCATCAGAATTCAAAATCAGGTAAGACAATTGTTTTTCAAAGATGGTCTTAAAAAATCCCAGGTTGTGGCAGGACACGACATTTTGGAGTCCCTTCCACCTCCTTTCTTACTATTTCTATAACAGCTGCACTGAAAACAGTCACTGGCTAAGGATCAGGCCTCGAAAGCTAAAATAACATTGCCCTAGCTTCTCTAGATATACTGTGTAAAACCTCAGCCTGAGGCTTCACTTCGGGCTTTGTTGTTCCTGTTACATGTTCTCCACCCCATGCCAAAACCAAATTCGCACTCTAGCCTGAGGCAGGTCCCACTTCTCTTTTATGTAAGTGAGAGAACAAGTCAGCTGCACCAGTGAGCCAGCAAAACCCACTTAACACTTCCCATCATGAAATCCACCTGCTAGAAGTTTCATGCCAGAACCGATAGCCTGCTATGACATTTTCCTAAACTAGAGTTTTCCTGCAGTAAAAATACTCCAGGGATGGCTTGGCATCACTTCCCTGAAGATCAAAGTATCAGCTTCAACTCCACCATATCATTTGATACTTCAAAACTATTTAAAACAATCTGAAAGCTGAGTACTAGCGAAATGTAGGGATGTGTGCTGCTCCAGACTGCAAAACCCCACGGCAGAGGCCCTCCCAGGCGTGTTTGTGGCTCGCTTTCTCTGTAACAGCAACCATGGACCCACAGAGCAAAGGCAAGAGCAGCTTTTGGACCTAAATAGGAGATGCAAAGGTTGCAGCTCTCCAACAGCCTGAAGGAGAATTCTTCATCTCAGCTTCCTCTCCCAGTCCTCCCTCCTCCACCCCTTACTTTAAAATAAATAGAGAAAAGTCTGAAACGACGAGCCAGTGCTGAGCTGTGCAGTTTGTGTCTGCTGTTCCTTCTCCTTCTTTCTAAGAGATGATATGAGAGCTCAGTGACGGTGAGTCTGAGGAAGACTTAGCTGGGTTAATTTACTGATGGAGAAATCTGTTAGGTTCACCACACTGTTGCATGAAGAGATGCTTTGCCTTACTTCATTACATCTGAATTCTGGAAAAAGGAAAGTTCAACTTTAGCTCTGTGCTCACACAGGAGTGGCCACATAACCCAGTGTTTCAACAACTCCTAAAGAAACGAGTGGCCCTGGATTTGGCTGGTGCTGCCCAACCTATGGGATGTTGCACTCCAGCCAACGAGGCCTTACTCTTCTACCATCATTTTGTATGCTGACCATAAAAGAGTCATACAACACGTACCACTTTCTATTTTCCTAGCTAAACACACAACTGAGGCAGCTCAAGAAAACTCAGATTCCTTCTTTTTGGTCTTTGTTGCAAAATCATGACTGATCGTTTAGTGCCTGGGACAAAGAATTAGGGTTGCTGTCTTTTATACTTCTCCAGAAATTCCAATGTCGTTCATGCTGATAGAGCGCTCCAGTCACTTACTAGATAGCAGCATTATGAGATAGGTTTAAAGACTCATCTAGGGAAATTTTGGCCATGCTGTATATGAAAACCACCATTCCCCACAGCTGAATCACTAAGCCACACTTCTTTATTTTTTAAAGAGCAACTATAGTAGTTAAAGTGACTATGAATGAAGTTACTGTCTCACAACTGCAAACAGAAAAAAACCTCCACTGGCAGGATTTTCCCCAGTACCATTGCTCTCTGCAGATTGGTGAAAAAAGTCACCCTACTTTTTCCTCAGTTTGCCAGTTACTTACACTTCTTTTTATTCATTTTTCCCTATAAACCCAACAGTGTGTTGCTGCCGCATCAGCTAAGTAATGCCCTGGAACACACTTTAAGCCTGCAGAGGTTGCAAAGGGCGTCATAGAGAAGACAACTTGTCTTATGACAGCATGGATGTTCCATGGAGAAACGTCAGCCATCCAAGTGTCTCAACTTTAACATCAGTGGCAATAGTCCAGGCAGTCATTTGCCCATTCTGGCAATCTGGAGTAGAAGAACCAGTTTTGACTTGGGATACGCACAGAAATGGCAAATCTCTGTTGATGAAAGAAAAGGATAACAATGCTTGATGGCTTGCCTTCTCTTACTCATGAGTAGCTACTCACACAATAATGCAGGCTGCACTCTGGAAAAACTCCTTGAAGAGCCATTGGAGCATATAGATACCACAGTATGAGCAGGATTCTGACCTTGAAAGATCATTCATGAGGAAAACAGACTGGGCATTCTTTAAAAGGACATTGCTATGGAGCTGAGCATCTGATTTGTTCATATTATATTTGTCTGGGATGCAATGAAAACAAAATAGTCACATCTTATTTATATACTATATGCAGAGACAGATATCTCTACAGGCATATATACACATGCATATGCCCAACACGTCTGTCTCCTTTCACATACAGAAAAAACTTGAGAGCCAGGCAGAATTAATCATTAGAAAAATGAAGATTTCCAAGTTCACCACCTTTGTATGTTAAAGCAAGAAGACTTCCTGGGCCACTATAAAGGGATCCAGATGTTCTTCGTTGATAGAGTGAGATGCCGGGGGCTTGAAGCAAACAGATGACAGACTACGATCACCAGACTGTGATCACCATGCATCAACCCAGAAATCCTTTGCTACATTACAATCATTTATGTTGAGCAAATGCATGGCAGAAAGGCATCAAAGAGTTAATCTAAGGGCTGCTGGGCCCTAAAAAAAGCAACTTCACTGTCTATTCTTAATCAGCCCTCAGTAACTGTAGTGTTGTTGATCACATCGCATTTTAAGACTTGGTGATTACAAAAAGTAAAACCTATTTGCCTACTTGTCAAGCAACTGTATTTGATGTAGAAATCCCTAGGAGATCATAAAAGAAACTTCCATTCATGTTTTCTTTCTATACCACATTCATATTAGAAGAATGCTCTTAAAGCACTTTCAGGTCCAAAAAGGTAGCTCCTATTTTCTGCTAACTTCTATGATTTTAAATAATGCACGATTTCCTATTTTAATAAATGCTTTAGCCCCTTCTTGCTGAGGAAAATGGTGCCACTCTTCCTCTATGAAACAAGCAAGATGAGCAGGCAGGGAAACGTCTGGTTAGATTTTCTCACTAATTGCAGATTTCACTGGAGATACGAAGGGGAATGGAAGAACCCTCACACTACCTATGGACAACGTCTAACTGCAGGTGCAAAGTAAAATGGGCAATAAAAAAAGGAGGGGGGGGAAATCCAATTTCTTATAGTTAAAATAACAGGAGATGGCAACGATAATTACCCACCAGAACATGTTCATTCATTCCAGTGGTAGGTCTATGTGTTATGTGTCAATTCAGTAAGTACCACAAAAAAGGACAGGGCACAGAACATGGCCAAGTGTATTTTTCAAACGTATGATGTGTAAAGGTCATTTGGGAGCATGGAGTTATTGGAGAACGTTTTAAAGGGTGAACTCATACCTCTCTTACCTTCTACTGTAACGTAAAGATACACACGAAACACTAGCAGCCTCTCTGTTCAGTTCTTAGCCTGCTTCAGCTTTTATTTTCATTCTCTCTGTGCTGCTTTTAACTGAGAGGTTTGGTTTAACCAAGGCCAGACGCCTCAGACGCTCGGGCTACGTAAGGCACACTCACGCTGTCTTTCTTGCACGTTTTTGTTGCATCGGGACCTCTGGCTGCCAAATCTGCGATGAGGGCAGGCCCCCGCGCTGGCACAGCGTACTCACTGGCGGACGGGTCTCGTCACTTTTGCTCAGCCTGATCAGTACCTTACTCTCCCAAAACTACCACCAAAACCAAGAGGAATGGGGAAGCAATAAAGAACTAGTGATCGAAGGCAGCAGGATTTGGCTTCAAAGAGTATGCATACACTTTTGAGACAAATGGTTTGTCACATCTTCCATTAGAGTCATCTCTAGGCAAACACATCTACAGCACTACCCAAAGCAGGCACAGGTCGGTAGCAAATGATGAGCTATCTCGAAACAGCAGAGAGTAGAAAAGAAAGCGGGAAGTCTTGGGAAAACCCAGCCTCCTTTCCAGGGAATTAAAGGGGGGAAAAAATGACAGTGCCTCATCTCCATTAAACGGATAACTTGTGTGCATTTCAGATGTAAGCCCAGCCTGACTTTCCACCCCATATCATGCCGTTGCAGAAAGATCTATCACACACAGGTGCCACTTCACCCCCAGCTGATCCAGAGTGTGCAGGTGCCCTAAAATGTTGGACGTTCACAATGAATGTTGCTGATGTTGCTATTTTATTCTTTCGGTCATCTATGACCTACTTATAAGCCCCTCCGATAGCCAGCACTTCCAGCACCTTCGACATGTATGCTATTTTTAGAAAGCACACTTTATACTTACACTTACATCTGTCATCAGGAGATCTGTGGCCAACATCTTATTTATGCTACTGTACTTTGACACATTGTCAGGCCTGCATTTCAGCTGAAGTTCAACGCTACGTTGAAGGTCATGTCTTAGTAGCATTTGGACAGGCACTCTTCTAATGCAGGCTCTGAACACTGATCCTACCCAAGTGCACCGTCTAGGGAAGGAGTCACCACTACCTTGCCACCCTCCCAGCACCAGAAGGGCAAGTGAAGGAAAAGACCGATGACTCTCTTTTAAACAGTAAAATGTGGTGGGAAGGGCTAGAGCAGTATAGCGTGGAAGAACTAGACCTAACTTTGGATCACCTTTGAACCTTTAATCAGGACTGACTGGACATAAAGCTTTCTCTTTAATTAAAAGCATATTTTAAAAAATTCAGAGCAAAAAAGCAAGCCTAAGGGAAAGTTGCACAAAATTTGTCAGTTTCAAGTAGAACGTTTTCCTTCCTACAGAAAGTGAAGTCCTTCCCAGAAGTCTCACAAGAGGCAGAGGGGGGCAGTCATCACAGCTGAGCAAGAAGCACAAATTTGACTTTCCTTCAAGTAAGATTGGTGCAATGTGGCCATCCATTGTTATCTGTATAATTCAGAAATCTGTGCTCTTGCCTTTATATTTTGCCTTGAGATTAGCATGTAAGGCTAGACATAAACCAGCAGATCATACAGAAAATTCAGAAGGGTCCTTCATTTACTTCATCCCTGTGAGCAAACAACTGAGTGCTGCTCTGTGACAAAGAAGCATCTCCAGGAATGAATTACGGTCTTGCAAGGAAAAATAAGGGGTGCTGAGAACAGATCTCTCTACTCGGAACCCAGCCTCTGGCACGCCTGTCACAGCCGTCACCTCCTTAGCTGGGAAAAGGAGCAGCAGCCCCAAATTCCTCCCACAGGGAGATACGACCCTCACCCTGCAGCCACCGCAGTGACACCGCTGCCTTACTCCCTTCTGAGGCCAGTAAATAAAGGACAGCACAATCTATGACCGCTTCCCCATAAAACATCCACACAAACCAGAGATATGTGAGCTGCAGCTCTGATGGGACAACTTTACGCCCTTTGGGGTGAAGACCAGCTCTTCTGAATCCTGGTTTGAATCCAATAGCTCGTATCGGGTTATGCAGGCTGACTCATCTGCTTGGGAAGGGCTGGCTGTCAGGAAGCCACTTCCCCCCACTAGTTAAGGACATTTTTTCTTACTTTTAACTTTAAATACTTTGATTTATTTTTTTTCCCCTTGAATACGAGATCAGTAAAGCATTTGCTGAGCTGTGTAGCAGGATTTGATGCGATCAGATCTCCCTGAGGAAGAAAATACAGAAGTCAACTGGGCACTGGAGGTACATGGGGACTCTAAACCTTGATGAGAATGGGCAAGTCAGCCTACTTTGAACATTAACTGGAATAGTGCTGAGGCAAAATTAATGCCAAGTCCATGGCATGGTTGCATTTTAAATGAAACTATACATCTTTTACTGAAACTGAAGCCCCAGAGAGCAAAATGTTTTTAACATGGATAATCTGTGTCCCCCATGCGTGTCTCCTGTTCATGACTCCTACCTGTGGTATCGCCACTGAGGAGAGGGAGGATTACAGAAAATATCGCCAACTACATTATCTGTATTTTTCCTTGTGGAGGAGGGAAAAGGTGAATCTTTACAGCTCCTTGTAGGTGCCACAGCCCCTTGTTTCGGGATGGTTTGTCTGCTAGGGGGATCTGGAAAGCCTCATGTTTTCATGAAGAGCTAAAACAGCTTCACAGATGGGTAGATGAGCCCAGGGACTGCTCTGAGTCCAGGAGAGCTGTCGTTCTGCGTTATGGGCTAGCAGGAGCCCAAGTTGGATGTGGTTGAGGGTGAGCCTGCTATTTCCAGGGGCAGGCAGGGACTCCAAGTGTGCTCAGACCATTAGAGGTCTTTCCTTGGTCCCTCTTTTGTGAGTCCCAATGCATTTCTTAACAGAACTCTGACCCGGTCCACACCAAGAGTCTGCTTGTCCTGGGACAAGCAAATCCTGGAACAAGCCTGAACATGGGACAAGCTGTGCAGGCACGGGTTACCCAGTCCCAAGAGCCTCCTGCAATGCAGGGGTTGCCCAGAGCCATGTCCTCAGCTGTGGAGTAGAAACAGCCATTAGTCCCATTTCCCAGGGGAAGAAACAGAGGCAGAGAATGACAGTAAGAGCAGCCATCCTGGATCAGACCAAGTACCTGTCTGGTTTTATTTGGCAGCCTCTACATTTTTGTGTTTGGGAATTACAGGGCAGCAATAAACCTACCCATTGGATTTTTAACCATACCAGTAATTCCAGTTACAATCAGTATGCTTAGAAATCAGTACAGAAATGACACCAGGAACTGCCTATGAATGGTTTTGTCGCATTGCCCAGAATTTCAGAAGAAGTTCTGTGAAAACATGCAGACTTGATGTTTGCTCATTTCCATGCAGCTCTTTCATATTGCTCTATCCTGGGTTTAGAAACAACTAGACGGCATAACCCAAACCGGCAGCATACACCACTGTATCATGCGCTCAGTGCTTCTGCTGTCTGGCCAGTGGTGGATCCACCTGAAGGAAAGCTGCAAGATTTGCCTCTAACCACTCAGCCCTTTTCTCAGTTGTCACTGTTGAACCCTCGTCTCCCCCTCGGATGACACGTTATGGAAACTATCACATGCAGGACCCTGGGAGCTAATGTGCGTGGCTGCTCTCCTAGTAGGGAATTTAACAGCTGCAGGATTACACGGTGATCTTCATATAAATCATCCTGTGTAAAAATAAGGGTGTTTCATCCAGTTTTTGGAAACAACGCAGCCCATTTTAGCCGTAGCGATTGTTTGGATGGCTGAGAAGGTTTCTTGTGTTGGGCCTGTGGGTGGAAGAGTAGGCAGAGGTGGGATTACAGGGTATTGTTTTCACTGTTCCCACCTGCAGCAGAACCTCACCATGGACATCCCCCCGTGCATGGGCGCTTGGCTGAGCAGCATCCCATAGGGACCTCGGTTCGATCTCTCTGTAACACCAATTAAACACAGCAAGCACGTGCACTGGAACAAACCGCCCCTCCTTTGCTGCAGGTGGCCAGTCTTGATCAAAATCCATTCTCCTCCCCCCAAAATTCACAGTCAGCATCCGTGCACAGCGAACCGCGTCCCTCCTCCGCACTCATGCCTCAGCGTTCAGCCCCAGGGACAGCCTTCCCCCATTTTCTAAAGGGCAAAAAGTTCAGATGCCAGCAGATTAGGAAAAAAATGAGAATGTCAAAGCTGAGCATAAAAACTGTGTTAAAGCTCATTAAGACTTTTGCCCCTGCCCCCTTTCCATAGCATCCAGCACTGCAACCACCACATCATCCCCAGACACGATTTGCAGGCAGTAGGAATCCATGTCATTGCAGCACCAGGCAGGATCCCATGAATTGTTGCCCTTTTATGACATCTTATGACACAATGTGAATGACATCACACCCCTGAGAAGCATTACATTTTTACCAATTCCTTTGTCTGTTTTGAAAGGCCAAACTATAAAAATACTCACTTGGAAGAGATATCATGGGAGAGAAGGGTAAAATCTGCCTGCCTGGTTTAAAGTCTGGGTTTCCCTGGAGCTGGAAACCCTTTTTGAAGTGGAATTGTGTCATGCTAGAAAATAAACACCAGGGGATTCAAAGGCCAAGACATAGGATTACCAATTGGAGACCCTTTTGTGAATCCCATAAACAATTCATAAGATGGGCAAAACTTATTGTCAACTTCTTCTGGAAGAGGCAGCTCACAGTTACGTTACAACCCCAAATATCTGCCAAATGGCACTGAGGATAAAAAGTCAAGCACTCAGAAAGTCGTCTGGAGGGAGAACTTAAGGTAATCTACTATAACAGAGTCTTTAATTATATGATGCCATGTTATTTTTTTCCAAGCCTCTGTTTCGTTCAATAAGTAGCTATTGAGGCAAACCTTCATCTTCTCCCACACACCGCATTCCCCATATCTCAGCTACCAAATGCTGTGACTGTGCGCCTGTGGTGCCCTGCACCAGGTCTCCAGTGAGATTCAGGAGGATGCAAGCTCCCAAGGAGATCTCTGCCCTTCAGCTGCAGAGGGGCACCAGTGGGGCACCCCGTGAGGTTCCGCTGGCAGAGGATGCTGAGGCCCAGGTCTTCACACTAGGCTCTGCAGCTGCTTTCTGGCAGCAGGGGACAAAGGCTCAGTCCCATTTCAGACCCTGTAGAAGACATGCTTCAGCGCTCAGGTCCTTCCATCCCGTTCTTTCCCAGCCTCTTTCTAGAGCAGGTCTCTTCACCCTCTGCCTCTCACTTGCCGACTCCTTGCTTATCTTGTCTCTTTCTCCAGCCTCAGTCTTGCCCCAACACACTTGGCTCCCTCCCAAGCCCCTCCATTTCCTCCACGTTCACCGTTCCTGTGCCATTGTCCTCCTTCCCCCACTGCATCCCAGTCTCAGCGCCTTCCCCACCAGGTCCTTGCCCCAGACGACCTCCACCAGTCTTCCTAGAGGAAGTCTTTGCCGTCCCTTAAATTTACACTCAGCCTATAGCTTTGGCTTATAAAAAGAGAAATAAAAAATGTTGGGAAGGGGAGGGCTTCTTTTAAGACCCTTTCTTTGGGTAATATGGCAGGCACAGGCAGCTGCAGCTGTCCCTCAGCCAGCACTGCACGAAATAGCCTTCCCTCTATCCTCAGAGCTTCACATGGGGGATATCCTGTAAGCTGGCACCCCTTCAAAGTCCCTACCAATAATAGGTGCAACGTTCTCCCCTTCCCAGGGCGCTGCACATGGCCGGGCGCGCCGGGATCTACCTTCAACACGAGAGGTGGATCCGAGTTCAGCTGTTCCCCGGACCAGAGGGGTTCTCGTTTCAGCAGCACCGGCCAGCGCTCCCACCG
>NW_010533039.1:0-208 GCF_000687285.1 Phaethon lepturus
TCTCCCCGGTGAGCGCGGTGGGGGCGGGGGGGCTGCCGGACGGGACCCACCTTGGGTCGCACGGGTTTCGTCCAGGAGGGCAGCTCGCCTTGGCGAAGGGCAAAACCTCCCATCCTTCGGTTAAAAAAAAAAAAGCCCCAGCATGCAAAACCGGGGAGGGGAAAAAAAAAGAAAAAGCAGGCGCCTTCTCTCTTTTGTTTTTTTTTTT
>NW_010533039.1:235-29030 GCF_000687285.1 Phaethon lepturus
CCCGTTATGATGATGGCGGTCGGACCCCGTCGCTCGGGATTAAATCCACCCTGCCCTGGTTCCTGGGCAGCCGAGCCGGGGCCGCGCCGGAGCACAAGCGGCATTCGCTCCGTGCAAGGTGCAGCAGGGCGCGATGCCTGTGGAGCAAAAGTACCATGCTGCTCCCTGGTTTTTTGTTTTTTTGAGGGGGTCTGAGCTAGTGCGGTGATGAATGTGTGACTCCGTGTAGGATATTCTGATGATTAAGCCCGGGAACGTGATAAAAATCTGTTATCATGTGGAAATCTTGAAATAAGTTCTGTTAGACGTCAGCCTGCTCTTCAAACAAATCATGCTGTCAGCGTGTTACTGATGTGAAGGGCTCCGAGGTGGGCATTTCAGTGGGAAAGCTATTAAGCTTTTTACTTGAAGGAGCCTTGAATACTAGACTGCAATTGTAAGGAAACAGTGTAATTAGATTCAGCCTAATGTGGAGAATGAAAATATTTCAGTTGGCAAATTGCAGTTCCTTTTTTTTAGGGAATTCCTGTGAAACTCAAGTGTCTCAGCTGGTCGGCTGAAAACTGTGTCTTTTCACTAGTGCTGCCACAGCTGCACGCCAGGACGATGACACCTGTGAACAGCTTGTCTCCTTTAAAAAAAAAACCAAAAAAACCCAAACCCAAACAAATGGATGTGCATTTCCTCATCTAGAGCAGTGATATGTCACTGCAGTGGGAACTTTCTTTGAGCTCCCAGCACCAGTAGATGTGTTCAGTAGCTTTGTACCGTGGTGTATGTGTTTAGAACAAGAGCTGATGTACCTGCTGAAAATCCCGTAGTAGGTCAGAAGTGTCCCCCTTTGCGCTGCAAATGGTTGTTGAAGGATTTGCCTACGCTGAAGTTGAGGTGACTGAAGCTCCTGCAGGCACAGTGGAGCTGCCTGAGCTGCGCAGCCCTTAGAGCAGCGCAGAGCCCTGTGGGCTCCGCTGTCAGGGTCTCAGCCCTCTCGTTTAAAATTGTCTCGGGGATGTCTCGGTGGTGCTGCCATCTCAGAGCTCCGATGCTTTTGATCGAGACATCCTGAAGTTGTCCGTCAATGAAGCCAGCGTGGTCCGTGTCCAGCCCGGACCCTGAGACGTGGGAATACTGTGCAGGTTTCGAGTCCAAAGGGCAGCTGCTTCTGTCCTCCCTTTTGCTGCGCTTCTCCCCTCCCAGCCTCTCCAAACCTCCCTATCCTTTGAACACACAGAGCTGCTGCCGCTGTCTCTGCGCTTTGCCTTGGGGAACTTTCAGGACCTATACTTGGACATGGGAATTTAAGAAGCGCGGTGCTGGCTGTAGCTTTCTCGTAAGCAATCCCCATAGCACTTTTTATTTAAAGGGTGGAGAGCCAAGGTGCTTGCAAGGGGCTGGGTGGTTCCCAGAGCAGCTGATTTCAGGGAGAAACATGACCATGTGGTGTTGTAGCAGTTATTTAGCACCCTGCTTTATAAAGCACCAGGAGAGCAGTATTGGACAGTAGACCTGAAAGTATTTGTTTCTTTTGAAAATAGACCCCCCCCTTCTTATGATTCAAATAAGTTCTGATAATTTGGATCTAGACACTTATGTAACAACAAGGAAAATTATTCATGTAATGTAGTAAAATAGCGTGATCGAAATGCTAGTTATGAGCCTCAGGAAGTATGAATCAACTGCAGAAATTTCTCATCAACTTCCAAGTTCCGAGTCATAAACCATAATGTCATTTAACGTGATTGTTTGTTACCAGAGGGTTGGCAAATCGATGGGCTGAGACTGAACAGCTGTTTGGCTATTTTCGGTAGCTCCTCTGACATGGCAGGGATTGTGGTGGTGGTGGGGTGTCTTTCACGTGTGTATTGACATTTACTTCTCCACTAAACAATAATTTGTGCCAGAAAACTAGAGGAAGCCTAAGGTTATATTACAATATAGAAACCGAAGGTGTGATGGGAGAAGGACAGCCTGTGACCTGTCGAAGGGCTGTTCGGATGTAGTCTAGAAAATGCAGCAAGAGATGGTGGGATCACAGCAGAAAGGAGAGACCTCCTGACCTCAAGGCCACTGACTATTCCAATGAAGTGTATTGCCAAGCAACACTGAAAACACACAGCTGGGGTCTCCTTAAAAGCAGACACTACCAGAATTATTTTATTTGGGGTTTTCTTCGTGTCATCAGACCTACAATAACTTCTGCCTGGTTAAAATCGGCTTCTGAAGAGCTTTGTGTTCAACCTTAAAGACTTCTCTTTCCATTACTTGAAGGGGCAGCTACCAAGAAGATGCGAGGGGTCTCGCTGTTCTCACAGGATTGAGAGTGTACAGTATTACATGGTGCAGGTTGCCCTGAAGATGTGTGCGGCTTGCGTGGGTGTGAAGTCAGCACAGGTGGTCGTGGTGACCTGCCTTCAGGTGCTGATATTGCTTCTGCTGCAGCCCAGAGCCAGGCAGACATTTGGTGATGCATCTCATTGTGCTGGAAAGCCGTCATCTAGGTCAGCTGTGCGGTGAAGTCCTTTGTCATGGAAGTTTGCAGGTGTTGATGCTCTTTTAAAAGAGCATTTAATTTTTCCAGCCCTGTAGCCCAAAAAGAGACAGTAGCTTGTAGTCACTGCTGATTTTAAATGTGCAGTGCTTCAGCCCTTTCTTACCAACATACATATTCCTTTAGTCTGGGGATACAGCAGATGTGTCTTCTGTCTGGGGAAGGCTCTGTTTCCATATGTGCTCAGGGTACAAGTCCTTGTTGTAGAGGTCTTTGCAAAGCTGAGGGACTTTGAGGTCTCCGAATATTGAGGCAGGGCAAGCTTGTCGCAGGCTCACAAGTGATATCTTGGGAGAAAGCTTCTTTCTTAAAAAAAAAAAAAAAAAAAAAAAAAAAAAAAAAAAAAAAAAAAAGGTGAAAAAAGGGGGACACAGAGTCATGGAGGTTCTTGAGATGCAGGGAGTTGCTGTCCTACAGGGAAGGCAAGAAACATCAGTCTTCAAAGTGTAGAGTCTGGGATTTGTCTTGTCTACCTAGTGATGTCTGCACTGTAGTAAAGACTTGCAAGGTGTGGGTGATAATTCCCAGAGGAGCTGACTAGTGGGGAACTTCGAGTGTCCAGGTTTCTAGGAGATGCTTAGCACTTCCACAGGTGTTTTACAAAGCACCTGGAGAGCAGTATCAGGGAGCAGAAATAAGTATTTGTTCCCATTACAAGTAAAAACATACATAAGATATAAACCAGTTCAGCTAATTTAGGTAATAAATTTCATTTGTCAGGTTAGATACCAAAAAAGAATTTGACAGAAAATACCTGCTACCCTTGGTAAACTTTGGTCACTATTTTGGGAAGATGATCCTAAAAGTATCTATTTCAGGCAGTTTCACTAGCATGAGGCACCCGAAAAATGCCTCTTTGTTTCCATTTTCCATATAGGCAGTCTGGGTATCTACTGCAGATGGAAACATCGGGGGTTTAGATCTCTCTATTTGGCACTTATCAGACCAAGAAGGGTACCAAACTTCTGTGCCAAGGGAGTAGCGTTACACCAGTGGTGCTGGTGAGGGGGGGTATGGCATTGTGGGCCAGTGCATGTCCTCATGAAACTGTTCAGCTCCTCTTCGGGAGCATCCTTGGTAGCACTGGCATGTCTTGACATAGTGCTATTGGGAAAATAACATCTGTTAATGTTTGCTGTTTGACTAATGTACCTTCCTTGTAGCACCAGCTAGGGTTATCTCCTCTTTCTCCTCTCAAAACAACCAGGGTTGGTATGGAGATCCCTCTTTGAGGCAGTGACGCTGCATTGACAGCTGGACTCAAGCAAGCATCCCTATATTCCTGCCAAGGCTGTTTTAGCAAGAGAGCTCCTCACAGCAAACCCCTTCTCCCTCAGTCCAGGGAGATGAGGAGAGAGGGGTTGCCACTCAAATTAAACTGCAGTCTAGGGCTGGGGGCGGCGGCCGACCGAAAGTCTCCCTGGTCTCCTCTGGCTCATCAGTGCTGATGTGGAGGGGAGCTGCTCGCCAGTCCCTGTTTCACTGGCTGATGTCTTCAGAGAGTGGAGCATGCCGTGTCTAGCGGCTGAAATGAGACTCTTGAAGATTTTGCTACTTAACTGTGGCCAGAATTATTCCCTGTATAATGAAAGGTGCCGTGGATCAATCCTGTGTCAAAACGGGGAAGAAGCTTATCTGGTCCTCGCGCATGCCTTCCTGTCCTGGCATCCACACCGGGGGGAAAAACCACGTGCTTCCCTCAAGAAAAAACAAGGAATCCAATGACAGTCTTTGTGGGTTTCTACTATGACCCAAATTTGGGGCTGTTGACAGCTAGGTAGCTGTGCAGGAAAAGTCCGAACCCATCAAACCGTGCAGGGGCGAGGTCCGTAAAAAGCGTGGTTTTAGGGTGTGGTGCCTGGTTATCCACAGCATTGTGCCTTTTTGTAGCGGACTAACAGCATGGATTCACTGCACCTCTCTACTTTTGGAGAGAGGGTTTTCTCCTTTGTCACGAGACCCCGTGAGCCTTTGGAAGACTTCAGGCAAAAGGATGAGGGGAAACCCAGCTGTTTGCCAGGCAGCCCTGCAGGCAGCCCTGAAGCTCTTCCACATGATTCAAGCTGGGACCATGGTGAAAAGCCTCTTTTATCTTTGAATCACAAAATCCCAGGCCATCCCTGTCTTCCCTGTAAGGCTTCAAGTATCGGCCGGGGCAAGAGTGCTGCCTTTCAGTGCAAGGGAGCCGCTCGGAGGGCACAGCAGGGCTCGCTGTACAAATGCCGTCTTTCCCCTTGCCTGTAAAGCAGCGGCTTATGGATGTGATGTCTTCCAAACAGGCTTTTCATCTTTTTGGCAGCCGTCACCTACCAGATTTCCTTCTAGGAATGAACTTGCACAAATCCATGGCAAGCACTTAGGCGCAAGCAACGTGCCTTCGCTCTGCATGGCTTTTCATGGGATGCTCCAGCATCCCCACGTGCATTTCTAAAGCAGGTGAGTTTTTTTATCTGAGAAGAGTTTGATCAGCCCACCTGTCTTTTTTCTGGTATCACGCTTGGTGTCAGGGGATATGAAATTAGGCAACCAAGATGTATCAGGGATGTTGCGTGATTATATTGACGGGACCGTACCATTCATACTGTCATCCCATCTGTTTATACTCTTGGCCACATGTTGTAAAGGTCAAGACATCTACTCGCAGGGAATAACTGGAGTGTGTGATGCTGCAGATCTGGCTGTGCTGCCAGCTGGCTGTGTAAAGCCTCGCGCTCTCAGCATGCGAGCAGCGTCCTCCACGTGTGTCCAGAGCAGGCCAGTATTGGAAATCGTGAAGCTGATGATGGGAATGAGCTTACTGACTTCTGCCAAAACTTGTATAGCGGGCTTCGGTGCCAAGACAGATCCCAAGTGTCGGAGAGCAGCCTTACATTTGCCGTTCAACTGATGCAGCTCAAGGTCTCGTTTACGTCATCTCCTTGAAGTGGTCGTTGCTTGCGAGCTGCCTGCTAGCGCGCAGCTGACTGACAACACGATCAAAGGAAAGGGAAACGGTCCGCGTGGTCGTTCAATTGCTCACTGCCTGGCGTTGCCTTTGGAAGTCCTCAGCTCCTCTGGACTCTGAATTTGAGGGACTACAGCCATCCTTCTGCCCTTGGCCAGGAGCCCTGGAAGGTGTGGGGCTCCCGGAGAAGCCGCTGTTCGAAATCTGTGCTGCTGAAATGAATGGAGGGTCACGTTTCTGTAAGCAGTTTATCCAGGTCTGAGTGTCATCTGGACTAAGCTGCTGGAACCAGACCATGTGGCATTAGCAGGACTATTCTCTGTCTTCTGAAAGCTTTTCAGAACTTGAAAATTTACACTGTCTTAAATTTGGGTAAAATGTGGATGTCTTTCTTACAACAACAACAAGTGATTGTAACGGGAAAAAGTATTGCCAATGCAGTCTTGATTGATGTGAGTTAAATTTTACATGTATAGAAAAAAGTTGCATTTGAAATACAAACCCAGGTGTGGGTTTTGTTTGTTTGTTTGTGGGTTTTTTTTTTGTAAATATAAAAGCAGCACTTCCCAGTTCTCCTCCTCAAGCAAAGTTTCTTGTAACTGCTTCTTATAAAAAGGTTTTCTTCTGGCATTTTTCTTCCAGCTGAACATGGCTTCATCAGAAGATCCCTTGGGCTGCTCTGTCGAGTGTCTTGTGCTGAGCTCTGGCAGGGGCTTCTTGCCGCAGCCTTGCGCTTCTGCCGAGGAGCTGTGGGTCCTTGCCGGCTCTAGCCCAGCGCGTCGCAGCAGTGATTCTCTCTCTCTCTCTCTCGTAGTTTTAAAGATAAACTTCTAAGTGGTGTTTGTGATTCAGGAGGAAGGAGGGTGGTGTTTAGACTTTGTGCTGCGGAGGCATGATTCTTTTTAAGTCATCTTGCATCATTGCTAATTTGGGGGGGGTTAGAGGAAGGTGCGAGTTACTTGGGACGTAAACAGTCCCATCGTGTGCTTCTGCTGTATCCCAGCAGATGCACGGTAATGCTCTTAAGTACAGTCCACTGACTAATCGCGTAGGGGTTCCGTTTGACCGGTTCTATGGCGATGTGAAGCAGAGAGCAAACTCTATCGCCTGAATGGAAAAAGGGTTCGTAGTTGGGAGATCCCCCTTTGTTTTAGCAGGCGTCAGACTCCAGAGCCTGGGAGACTGAGGCTAAGGACCAGAAGGTCTTCCTCGGGGTGCCTGATTCATAGAGGATGGTGTTGGGTCACACCTAGGTTTCGTGTTTGATGGGGCAATGGTTTTAAACTGAAAGAGGGTAGATTTAGATTGGATATAAGGAACAAATTTTTTACACTGGGAGTGGTAAGACACTGGAACAGGTTGCCCAGAGAAGCTATGGGTGCCTCATCGTTGGAAGTGCTCAAAGTCAGGTTGGATGGTGCTTTGAGCAACCTGATCTAGTGAAAAATGTCCCAGCCCAGGACAGGGACGTTGGACTAGGTGATCTTTGAAGGTCCCTTCCAGCCCAAATCATCTGTGATTCTAGGTGTGGAGAGGACGTTTGCGACTGGATTCTCCAGCTGTGATACGCCAAGGGTGAGGGGACGTGCATGAGAACCAGTCAGTGGGTTGTTTCTTTCCACCTCTTTTCCAGTGGTGGCTGGCAGAGGTGGGGGAGCGGTGCCTCCTGCGTGGCTGCAGCAGGGGTGGCCGGCGCCGGACCCCGGAGAGGCGCCCGCTCCCTGCGGAGCCCTGCGGCCACATGCGTTGCACCCGGGACAGGTTCCCAAGGTGGCGGCTTTGGGGAGGGCATGGGGCTGCAGCTGCTGCAGGCAAAATAAAGATTAATTAAAGGAACCAAGCTCCTGTGGGACTGCAGGGGTTTTTAATGCATCGTACTGGACTTTGATTCCTAAAACCTCCTATGGATCAGGGCTGGTATTTCTTGAACTTTCAATTACTTGGGCTCCCAGGCTAAGAAACACTCTGTAGAATTGGGTGGATTTTTTTGTTTGGTGGTCTTTTGAGGGCTTTTTTGGTGATGGCAGGTGATATTTTTTGTTTTGTTGTTAAGGGCATAAAGATTTTGACAGCACTGCCTGCAGCTCTTTTTATTTTACGCTTCAGTGTTCATCATAGCACAATGACAGAATTGAATCAGTGGTAGCAACAGTGGGAATTTTTGGCAAAAAAGTATAATGTAGACAGAGCTGAAGTGTTCTGCTAACTAAAACAGTAGCTGTATTTTCAGAGAGCTAGACATGACTGTTTTGATCCAATGTGGTGTTAATCACAAGAATACATAACTGCTTTCCTATGAACTTTCCCCTTAAAAATATCCAATGATATCACCTGATGTTTTGCATGAACGCTCAGTATAACCAGAATTTAGAACAGCTGGCTCCATATAAACTTGGAATATTCATAGGTCAAATATTAGTGTATAAATAAAAACATTTTGAATATTAAAACAGAAGCACAGTATTTGAAATATACTCAGTGTGCAGATGTACTTCATGGCTTGAATAGCTTTACAAATTAATCAAGACAGTGTTAACACTTGTTCCGAAGAAGTCAAATTTCCCGATAATAAATGAGAAAGTGTTTTTCAAACGCTATTCCAAAGATGTGTTATTACGTGTATTTTAATGCTTGTTTGCAGTATGAAAAGACTTATGGATCAGCTCTTTGAAGCCTCCTTGTAAATAAGATGTATTTGATTAACCCAAAATCTTACTGGTGGCAAACGGAGAGCCACAATTTCTTTTACCAAGCGCAGGCTGTGAAATGTGCTGTGTTTAAAAGGTGCACGCAGATGTTCATGGTGAGGCGTGCTGCTTTATGCAGTGTTCTTATCTTGTCACTTACGGCATTGCGTTCGCGTGGCGCATACGGTCAAGGTATTAGACACTCTGTTTGTACAAGGGCTAAGGGGTGACATAATGTCTATCGAAGCACAGGCATTTAGCTCCACACCAGGCAACAAGGAGCACTTAAAAAATGAGAACAGATTAGAGCTTGTGGGCAGGTTGTGATAGTCACACCCATCAGCCAGGAGGTGTTGGAGGGAGGAAAGGGTCTGCAGTTTCGGAGTGAATCAGAGGTGCCTTCTTGCCTCCTTTTGTCCCCTGGGCTTTCCAGACCATTTGAGAGAGAAATCTGGGAGAGTGAAGCTGTAAGCAGTCAATCCCAGTCCTTTTACAAGGAACAGAATTGTCCAAATGAGTTGGAAAAAATGTTGAACTGTAACAAGCATGTACAAGACGCAAAAGATTTGTCTGCCTCTGGCTTTGTAGACTCCGTAATAAAAGTTGTTTGGACATGAACACTTTACAGCAGCCTAACTTCCGTATTTTTCAAACCTTGTTAAAAGTATCTCGAATAAAGATCTGTACTGGGGAATTTTTAATTCCTCTTAAGCTCGGCAAAGTTGCATGTCGCAGAGGGGCAATGTCTGAATCCAGATGAGGAGAGCTCGAAGTGGCAGTCTTCAATGGCCAGATGCTCTGCAGGAAAAAAGGAGGAAGCATTTTCTGTGTTCCTTACTGTGGGCATCCCGTTCATGTTTCGTCTCTTCTTGTGCCCTCGCTGGTGGCATGGTCCAGTTCAGCCGTGACAAATGCCCTCCTTTGTGCAGAAAGAGGCATTAGAAGCTTTTAATATACTTCAATATACTCGTCATCACGATGCCAAGCCCAGCTCCTCAACACGTTCTCATGCAAGCGGTGAGAGGCTTCTCTGCGAGCCTTGTCCTGACCTTTCTTGCCTTGTCAGGGTCAGACGTGGGGTCCCCTTCTGCAGAGGGGTCCCATGCAGGCACCTTCATGCACCCAGTCCTTGCTGGCCTGTGGAGCATTAGGTATCAAAACTGTCTCGGGCATCTCTCCAGTGGTCAGCAGGAGATTCTGAGCAGAGAGATAGAAAGATGGGCTTTTAAAATATCAAAAGTAGTAGAAAATCCTGAATCCCAGTTACACACACGAGTGAGAGAAAACGTGCACTTATTTTTAAGTATCAGCTTTATGATGAACCGATGAGATCAATTTGGTAGTGGTTCTGGTTGCTAAATCTGCTTTTCTCCTTGTGGTGCGCATCTAGGCTGTGCATGGTTTTGGTGCAAAATAGTAGGAGCAAAATAGTTCTAAAATTTAAGCCTGGTATGTAGTTGGTATTTTAATATCTACACAAAGATTTGGTCCGCAAGTACAGAATCTAGGTTCTTGACTTAAACGACAAAGTTTGGAGAAGAAACCCTTGGTTTTAGAAAAGCAGTAGTCTCTCTTGCCCACAAACAGTCATCCTGAGACTGCATTTCAAGCATGCAGACCCTTTTGCTTAATTATTGTAACATCAAACGTCTTCGACATGAAAGGGACCAAGCAGTGGCTATGCAAGATAATGACTTGTTTATAAAAATAATTTAAACAGCATATGAAAAGGATAAACATGCATGTCCTGCCAAAATTCACTGTATGTTCTGCAGGCTTTGGTGATTGTGAATCTCTTGGCTTGCCCTTTCTTTTTTTTTTCTTTTTAACCCACAAAGAAAAAAAGGCAGAGGGGGAAGGGAGCAAAGAAAAAAAGGAGATGTAAAAAAACAGTTCTAATTTTTAAGGAAGTTCCAATTTATTATGCTATGGAAGATAGCTGGAGAGAAAATACGTTTGTTTAACACACTACAAGAGAGATTTTCACTTTGAGATGTCTGCGTCTTGTCTCTTGCATGTGGTAGTTTTTACACTTTAATGATTGTAGCAGCCCTCCTGTCCAGAAGTGTTGCATTCTGCCAGATATGTAATGCTCGTTACTTACTAGACAACATAAGGATACTGCTCTGTCTCTTACCCAGGACTTCAAAACACTTCATAAGTACTGAAGTCTCACAGCATGCTCTGACGAACATAAATTGCTACTAGACTCATTTTCCAACTGGCTAAGCTGAGGATCGGAGGGCACAACTGGATGGGAGCTGCGATGAGGTCCCTGGAATTCTTGCTTCCAGTCCCGCAATCTAACGACGAAACTGCGCACCATGTTACCATCCTGGCGGGTGCCCAAGTGATTCGTGGAGTTGGTGGAACAGAAGGGTCTTGTTCCATGAAACACATCCTTCTTGAGGTTGCGGCATCAGTCAGCTGGAGACCAGAAGCTCTCACTTGGCTTAGGCTTTAGCCCTTCCCGCTTGTGAACCTTGCTCATCCGGGTTGCACAATCTGTGCTTGTGAACAGTTCAACATCGGTAACACCTCAGATCTCTGTGGGTGCTACCTGAACGTGAATAGTCACCAGACATCCATTTGCATATGACATCTACTATTTGCCCTACGTGATGACTTTTACAAGAGAGCAGCTCTTCCTCTTGGGTCCCTGACCGAACGGCGCAGGAAACACCTGGGTGCAGTGGGTCGGCAGTATGAGTGTGTGGGCAGGCTCTGGTTTTATGCTCTTGTAGGTGGGTGTAAGCAGGTGTCCATGAGGAGTTGAATAGGAAAGAGGTCATGGGCTAGCGCATTTTTCCCTTGAAACTATTGGGGAGCCTAGTAAAGGTTTGTTTGACTTTTGGTAACATCCATGATAATGGTAATGTCCATGCTGCAGGGTGGTAATGTCCATACAGTTGTAATGTCGTCTGGGAATGTCCATGCTGCAGGGAAGCTAATAGTAGGTGTTATTCTGAGTTAACTGATAGTTTTGTTGAGAAACTCTGAATGAAAATGCAGTGTAACAGCTGAAGTCTGTATAATGACTCCTTTATGTTTCAGGAGCTATTGGGATTGGGTCCGCCTGATACTTTTGCTATCGCTAGTCTCAGTAAAAACAATTTTATGGGGTCCCAAAACAGTCTGTTGCTTCTGGCAGCCAGAGAGCTGGCAGCTCCAACTCACTGAGGCTTGAAGAGATAGTTCATTAATTCATGGCACTTTCCAGAATAAACATGGCAAACCTCCTCTGAAATAACAGACGGTAAATCCTCCTTGTCACTCAAGACTGCACATTTGCCTTCAGAAAGGGGCCATGAAAGAAGCTGTCCATCTCTTAATGAATGAGAAAATAAATAGAAGATGAATTGTGCATTGTGTCATACTTGACACGGCGAAGCTTTGGGGTGGAATAACAACAAACCTTTCCTCCCATCTTATCCCTGTTAAATGTGGACCCAAACCAAGCAATTCCCACCAGACAGGCTATCGGATGGCGTAAACTATCATAGCACTCCGGCAGGGATCCTGGGTGGAACGACAGCCTTTTTGACTCCTGCTTTGTCTCTTTTTGGGAAGGTAGATTTCAGCTCGTCTTGGCTTCAGGTCATGAGGGATGGGACCCTCTGGTTTCTCTGTGCTGTGAGACTTGTGAAGGTTGCTACAAGCTGGGGTTGCTCAGAGCGTGCAGATGTTTTGTGCAGCTTGTTATTTTCTGTGTTGGAGGTTATGAGTCAGATTACTGTTACCAAAATGTTTATGTGAAATCATTTCTGAGTCATATATTTGCATCATATACAACCTGTCTGACAATCAAAACATTCAGCACTCGGCTAATGATTATACTGAGTTTTCCAACACTCTGCTCCAACATAACATAATTACATGGCAAAGTGCAATACGTTACTTTGACAGGGTTCTTCATGCGTCTTGTGTGATGTCAGAACATCGTCGTCGCTATTATTTGAAATTATTGGAGAAATATGGACTTTGTTGCATGAAACAAAAGTTAAAAATAGTGAGCAGCAGTCCCTCAGAAATGCAGTGCCCTGCAAAAGTTCCTGGAAATGGGCTTTTTTGGTCCCCAAGAAAACATACATTTCAAGAAATTTCATAGTGCTTTTAACCTTGTTCTGTCCAGAGAGGTGCCTGATATTAGGGTTCATTGGTGAATTGATGGGAAAGTTGTGGATATTTGCATGGAAAAATTACTGGAATACAGGGATTCAGCAGCTTCCCGGGAGGCTGTTTGGTAGTTTCTGTATAATACAGTTTGTAAGATGGAACCGGACTATTTTTAGCAGCGTGGAAGACATAAACAGTCTGTAAACTACATCTTAATGCATGCTGTGTTTCTCTCTTGTGTAAGTTCTAGCCTAAATGGGGGTCGCTTACAAAAGTATTCTGGATAATTAGGGCAAACATTTAAAATTTATTTACCTTCAGGTGTGTGAGAACTAGGGCAGGAGTGTTCGCTGCCGTGTCCCGGTGAAATCAGCAACTCCTCTTTAATTGTTTATTCTAAAATGGGATGGGGGAAAAGCAAAGCACCCCCAACTCCATGCTAAGGAGACTGTCAGGGAGGTGAAAAGTACGTAGAGGCATAAGGCTGCTCTTTGGTTTGTTTTTAAATAACTGTCTGTGAAAAAGCATATGGGTATTGAAATAGAAAATTATTTTAGGGCTGACTTGTCTGAATTTGGTTTACAGTTTTTTGGAATTGGCTTTGGGAGCTTAGTTACAAGTGTGAAGGGCACTGGCGGGTCCCTTTAAGTATAAAATACCACTGCCATTTCATCGCTCTTGCTGAACTGGCAGGGTGCAAAGCGCGGGGCGGATCACGATGACGTTCTTTATGTTCCTAGTGAAAGAAGTATGAACAATGCAGTAGTGGGCTTTCCTGGCTACAAGTGTCTGAACCGTGCTTAATAATTAGGGAGCCCACGTTTGGAGCAATAAAAAGCATCCCCATGCAGTGTTAGTGAGCACCATCTTTGCTTATGTACTCTCCTTGGCCAGCATCAGTGGCATAATTGGACTATAAGGACCAATATATTGTGAAGTGTAGGGGAAAATGCCAAAAAAAATTTCAGTTGGATGAAGTCCACTTGTCCTGTGCTAATTTCTAGCCCTGTAAACAAACACAGCTGCTAAGTGTAGAATCAGTGCTCAGAGTGGTTAAAAACAGTGATGCATTGCTAGTGAGATCACGGCAGAAAAAATATGTAACATGTGAGGGTGCAGTAAGGATCAAGACTATCCTCAGCTCTGATTAATTGTTTCTGTTTATATATTTTCATCTATTTATGATGCTGTAGGGTAACTAGAATGTAAAGATGGCTTTTTAATTGCCAGACCATTCAGCTGGGACAGTCAAGAGTATTAAGTATTGAAGAGCCAGTTGTCATGAACTTTTGCAAAAAGGTCTGAATTGATGACCAAAGGCTTGATGAATGTATCTGTATGTATTTTATAGTTCTCTTTTTCATACCGATATGTCATTGGTTTGGTCATCATGGCTTGGTTATTTGTTTATACATATGAAGGATCCATGCAGGTAGGTTTGCCTGTCATTTCATCTTCATTAAAATGTCTTTAGAAGTACCGCAATACTGAACAAGCGACGTGAGGCTTCAAACATAAGAAACCTCTGGGCCAAGCCTGCTAGGTCATTGGCAAAGCAGCAGCACTTACACTGTAATTTGTCTCGTGGCCCAGTTATATGTTTTGACGTCCCTGAGCTGACTAATTGCTCTGGGGAAAAAAAGAAGTAAAGAACGGTCTTGGTTACTGCCGTAGAAAAGACAGCTTCCAACCTCTTCTGTCCATCGCATCAATTATTCAGTGACTGCTGCATGGTCATCCCCAGATCTAGCAGAGTAGGGCTCCTATGGCTTGGCACAATGCAATTAAGTAATGCGCCTGACATCGTATTGTGCATCACCTCTCCTAACTGAGCGTTAAAGAGCTTTCTTTTTTCTTCCTCGGCTTTGAGAAAAAGGGAAGGCTAAAGGAGCTAGATAGTTCAGGTGGAAAGTAGTGGAGAGTAGATGAGACAGAGTATTACTCACCATGTGTGGTTGATCAGTGGAGTTGTTGGGAATCCTCCAGGGCAACACGCTTGTACGTATGTCGTGCATTGAGGATGGCTGAGGTAGCAAGGCCGGCGAGCCCCGTGCGAGGGTTCGCTTCTGACAGAGCTGTGGGGGTACCTGCGAAGGCTTTTTGCCACCATTTGCCTGGTCCTTAGCCAGCTTGGTTGCAGCATGTGTTGTTGGGAGGTTGTGAAGCCGAGACAGACACCCTGGTTCCTCCACGGGTTGCCTTGGGCTCTGCAGTTGCAAGGCAGGTCTCCATGAGCTCCTGGCTCTCCGCCGCTCGTCCTGTCCCAGGGGCCTTGACAAGCTGCCTAGAAGCCCTGAGACTGGCAGGTTATCTCCTGCTGCAAATCTGCATCTGCTTTGTAATATTAAAACCTTCTCTGAGATAGACTTGGTCTTTTGAACAGCTCTGGTTTGAAAGTTTTGGATATTTCTGGGGCTTTGAATTGTGCTAAGTGCTTTGCTCCCTGCTCTCCTGCGGCACGTGGTGGTGGCACCCTCTTCAGAAGCCTCTTGGGGCTTGAGAAATAACGGAGTGTGCTATGATGAGTTTTGTTGTGTCTGCAGAACGTGACCGGAGTCCATCAGTGGCGCAGGATCTGGAAACTCCCCTTGCTGCTACCCCAGCTCAACTACATGCTGGCACGGAGAGTTTAAATCTCGAACTGTCAGTCTGGCACTTTCCATAAACACTAAATTGACTCAGAGTGGCTAGGTCTAGTGCTATAAAACATACCGTTCAGGTCTTATTGCCAAGAAAAAAAAATTACCTGTAAATAGCAGACTTACAGCATAGGGGCTTATTTCTGTGCTTATTGCTTTTTACATTTCCATTTTTGCACCAGCTTGGCAAGAAGTTAAGTTAAATGTCAAACCTATTTTTATGTAAATATATGCATTATTGAATCTCTTACTCATAAAGCAAATACTACTTTAAACCCCCTCAAAACAGCTGAAGCTATATATATTTTCTCACTACTGAATTTGGCTTTTAATAACTTGGAGTGGACTGTCCAAAATAAAGTTAGGAATCAAGGGCACTTTATTTTCCAGCTCGCAACATATGTATTCTTAGCTTTGGGCTGTACCGGTTTGAGATGGAAGAAAACTTGGATTTGTACTACAGATCCTCTCAGCAATTAAAAAAAGAGAAAGTTATCATGGTTAAACAAACACATTATTTTTAAATTAGTAAACTTTCCTAAAATTCTACAAAGCTACAGAAAAATATGAAGGACTATTAAGAAACCTCGAAGGCTTTGTTATCAAACAGTGGTTTTCTAATGTGATTCTCCTGCAAAAAAAAAGCTGAAAGTACAGCCTCGTGCCAGATTTGGTTACCCAGAGAAAAGGCTGTAGTCTATGAAGAGTCCCATAGATTTCACTGATGCTATTTGAGGAGCAAGGACAGCAAAAGCTGCCCTTGGCAAAAGTACAAGCACAACCAAAGCTGAGGTTAGGGATTGTGTGCTAAGCCCAGGTCATAGTGGCCTGGAAGGAGATGCTCGCTCTCCTTCCTGGGATTCACGGCTTGTCTCCACATCACGCGTTTTCTTACCCCACTGCCCTCCTGCCTGCGGGAAGTTACCTGAGGTTGGTGTCAATTCCCAAAGATGGGGTGGGAAAAGCCACTGAGAAATTCATGCAGACAAGAGCTTGTTCCCGAATCGGATGGTAGGATGCACCTTGTGGCTGTCTTACCGCTACCTGCCACGTGCTCGGTGTCACAGTTCTGCTTGTGGCAGAATTGTCCATCGGTTTTGCCTTGTCCTCTGCTGCATGCAGGGCTCCCCTGGGCACGTGGTATGTTCAGGCTATCTGGGATGCAAAGAAGCAAGGTAGAGGAAGAGGAGCGATCTGCCAACCCCTATTTCAGTTCAAGGTTTTAAGTCAATTATCCAACAACTCAAACCATCTTTAGCTGGGTTGCAGGGTCTTTGCCTGCCGCTATGTGTGGCATGAAGGGCACACGTCGCTACTTCTGCTCTCTCTGGTTGAATAAGCCTGAGCTGTACTCAAGGAGGTAAAAAGTCAAAGTGCTTTCTGAGGAAGATGGGCTCTGAAAGCTGCCTTGGTTATCTGAGGCTGAAGTTAATGTGAAGCACAACTGGGGAAAACCTCTGAAAAAAACCCCAAAACCCCCTTAAAATGTTGGATACAACACAAGCAAAATTTGGAAGATCCCACTAATGTCACAGCAAACGCTGCAGTTGGTCATGGGTGGGTCACGTCCAACTGATCACTTGGGCTGGCTACGCATGCCTGACTTCATGGGCATGGAGGAGAGGAGAAACACGGTGGGGCAGGAGGAATGAACTGCACCGGAGAGAGGGGTACATGCAGGGGCCCTGGCTCTCGCCCTTGCAGGCAAGTGAATTTGAAGGGTGGTGCCTAAGAGATTCTAGTTTTCTAAAAATAATGTTTTCAGCTGGTTGAAACCACAGCTCTTACTGATACAACTTTTGATTATTTTACCTCTATTCCGTCTTTCCGAAGTTTGCATGACTCAGACCTGTGTAAACACTAGTAATGGTGTCTTGTCGCTGTGAGAGCGGAGCTGCGTGGAAGAGGCAAGGCTCACAGGGCCAGGAGGTTTGCCATCTTTATTAGACCAACCAACAGAGCTGAGAAAGCGGGCACGCTCTCTGTCCTAAAGGCCTTTTTGTCCATGAGATCCCCTCAGCACGCCCGGGTGGTGTCCCGTCGAGCTCCTCGGGTGGTTGCTGGAGCCAGGGGTGAGCCAGCTTTGCCTGGCGGTGCCCGTGAGGAAATGATGCTGTTCTGCTTTTCTTGCGATGTCTTCTCCTAGGAAACTTGATCATAATATTCTTTATTTTTTTCTTGTTAAATGCAGCGTGTGTTAAAAGGCTGCTGAGAGTAGGCTGCTCTGGGTTGTCTTTAAACGCAAGCCTTAAGGAAAAATTGAAGCAACAGATGAATAAAATGGTTGTGGTTTAGCTTGCGCCATAAATACTGTTTTCCTTTTTAAATACATTTTTGGAAGGTGAGGGGAAACCAATTACAATCGAGTTTAAAGCAAGCAGAGTTTCCTTTATTTGACTGAGACGCGTGATTCATTTTGACCGTCTTTTTCTTGATTTTTAAGTCATTCTGCTTATGCCGCATTCATTCCCAGCGCTTATTTTGTTAACCTTGCCACTTGATGAACGTATTAAGCGCATGTCATCGTGTGCTGTTCCCTTAATTGTATATCTGCTGGTCACTGTTGGGACACCTAAATTTTCACTGGCTTCTCTATGTAGCCAGAAGACAATTAATCTTGCAGATTTTTTTCCAGCCTTTGAAAACTTTCTTTGGGTGTTATGCAGACTATGCGAATATACTTAAATGTCCTGGTTTTCCATTGCTTTGGCATTTCTGTGTGTGCTTGGAGTGCAGAGGTAGTAAGCTAAGGTACAACAGTTGTACTTTCATTAGCAGTGATGGTGCACACAAAAAGCCCAAATCTGAGCAAGAAAGGTAAGTTGACGCTGGGACTAGGCCCTCAGGGCCATTGCATGCAGCGAAGTTGTAGGCATTTGGTCCAGCAAGCTCCACGGAAATCCTTCCCCATATCTCACAGGACTTTTGCCAGCTGCCCTGGCAAAAAATTGAGAGCAAAGAAGTAAAGACCAATCCCTCCAGCTGTAAGCTGCTGAGGGAGAGGCATCCAGGAGCAGAAGAGATCAGTGGTGTCACTGATGTCTTGGGCCCTCAAAGCAGTGCAGGGGGTGTTGGGTGATGTTCCCAGGTGGGACGTGGACTGTCCTCAGTGTTAGAGAGGGAAGAGAAAATACCCAACACGCAAACTCTCCCTGCTACTTTGATTTGAGGCAAATTTCCTTGGTGGTCTTAGCCTTTGCAGGTGTTATCTTTGCGTGTGAGAGATTGTCAGTAACTGGGTTGCAGCAGGCTCTTGCCTCATGAGAGGTGCTGAGGCTCTTTCTTTAGCTGGGGTCCATATCTGATTCATATCTGAATGCAGAACCACAGGGAAAAAGGCTCAGACCGTCGATGTAAGTCATGAAATGTGGGACTAATACGGTATAACCGTGGACCAAACGAACACAGGAAGAACGATGATCACCTCCCACTTCATTGCGCTCTGGCAGTACTGACAAATTTGACACCTCTGGCCTCATTTCCCAAGTTTCAGGCTCCCATTTCAGGAGCTGCAGGAGCAGTGGTTAAGTAGGGCAAAGCACACCCCAGGTCTTCTCCCAGTTTTCCACATGGGTGTGTGTATGCTGTGCTCACGCTCTCTTCCCCTCCTGCTCAACACCATCGGCCTTCTCTTAGGAAAATCTAAAATTTGCAGCGAGAAGGTGTTGGATGTAGCTTGGTAGAGATGTAAAACACAGGTACTGTGTATTGGCTTGGGGGGGAAGGATATGCTTTTGTTGAAACTTGGCTTTTTGGTCTGACTTGTGACATCTATACTGGTATAATAACGTGCATTAATATTTGTAGAAGCAGTGACTGAACATCATTGTTCAATGAATGCCCCAGACACAAGTGTTGGTTTACATAAGGTTTGACATTATATCCTTATTATGTGTATGCTAGAGAATGAACTCAAAAGTTTTCCAACTCCATGCAAAATTATTTCAAGTGGTATGTGGCCATATGTAGGTACCCTGTATCAGGGTAACTGGTTTAATTGGGATATGTTTCAACAAAATGAGACAGTTTCATGATAATGGAGGAAAAAAAATAGAGTTTAGCTAAAACAACATTAACAGATTGTTTGTCTCTTGAAATGCAATCAGCGAGCAGTAAGAGTTGTTAAATAGATACAAAATTTAAGTGACTCTACTCTTAATAAAGAAGCAGCTAAATAAATATTTCAAGAAAATAGTGAAGTCAAATCGCAACAAATTTTATTATTTAGTGCACTTTTAAGGCCCCAGGACAGGAATATATCTGCGTTCAGGAAAGCACTTAAGCACGTGCTTTCCTGAATACGGATAGTCTAAGGCTTGTACTTAAGTGCTTTCCTGAACGTGGGCCAAAGCCTTCTAAGAGTTTATTTCAAAGACACTCTTCCCTTAATTAAAACACTTGGTTGAATTTAACAATTAGGTGTCAGCTTGCTTACTGTCACAGCAACTTTCTGTAACAGCAGGCGGTAGCACTATACAATGACTGAGGTCAGGAAGCAAGGAGTACTTCATCAGTTGACACTAGGAGAGGAAACTCGATTTTTATGGGCCTCCCAATAGTTCCCTCCAGCAAGTGCCGGCGGTCTAAAATAAATTGAAGAGCTCTGCCAAGAAGCGGCCCAAAACTGTTTACAGGGTCTGTGCTGGAACCAGCCTGAGCTTGAGGCTTCTCCCCACTGCAGCGATGCTGAGCAGCGCTGGGACTCTTGCTGGTGCATCCGTACGGGTGGCTGGACCGCAGTTGTCCTGCCAGGTGTTTTGTTCTGTTTATGCAGATGTTAAATTTTTATTCGATCCTTCCTCACGAGCATCCAGTTGCTCTTTTTCTCACTCTGGTGCCTGGGACCCAGTTGTGCTAATGGCACCATCAGATGAGCTAGGGAAAGTGAAGTCATTGCAATGCTGCCTCGCCCCGCGCCAGGGTCCTGGCTGGTCTCTGTGGCTCTGAAGCGTAGGATGGAGCACTGCTCGCTCCTCCTGCCCTTCACTGTGTTTGGTGTTCTCTGCTTCCTACCTGGGGGGGCATGAGTTGCCGAAGCAGGTAGGAAGTTGCTTTGATGGGAGGGAGAGGTGAGACCTGGTCACACTAGTAATGGTGAAAATGAAGCTGTAATGGAACATGCTGCCAAGAAGTCCCTGTGCCCTGAGGAGGTGGCCCTCAAACAGCCCCTGCAGTGCCAGGAAATGTAGAAAAGTAAGTTTGGGGGGGGGGTGTTTTGTTTTGTTTTGTTTTGTTTTGTTGTTTTCCTAGCAGCTTGGAGGCAGACAAGTAATTCTGATGAGAGGATTTCTATGCAGAGCCCATCCGAGGTCCTGTACTTTGGAGATCCCTGTCCAGAAGCTATGTTGGTGAAGTGTGGGAGTGGTGTTGGACTCCTGTCTTGCAGCAGCCTCAACTGCTGCATGGAGGAGGAAGTTCATTCTTCGGTTTTCCTGAGGAGTTAGACTTTAAACAAGGCGTATATGGTTTGAAAGTGTGTTGCGTTTTCTTTCTCTCCTCTTAGGTTTACTGAGCCTGCCCTTCGCCTTGTAACCAAAGCAGTTCACTGTCTTCCCTTCTCCCACCACCCGGACTTGGCTCCATGGTTACCACGGTTGTCCTGCCTCGCTTATTTTATTTTCTTTGCTCCATAACTTGAGATATGTAATTGTGGGATAGCTCGCAGCAATCTAAGCCATTGCCTTTGTGTTGGTGTCTTCCTCGGAGTGACACCTGCGTAGGGTTTTCCTCGGGTTGCAATAACCTTGATTTTTAAATCAGCATGTAATTTCTGAAGTTGATAGGTGTTAGCTGTGGCCAGGCTTTTAAGGGTGAGGTGAGAGCAAGCCCATGCCACATTAAAAACTGCTCCTGAAAAATTTTCCCATACAAAGCCTCGTGTGCTGTTGTCCCCTCCTTGTCCTTTTGGACGTGGTTTCTACCTGAACCTGGGAGGTCGTAAGGCTTGCTCTTGGCTCCTTCAGGCAAGGAGGCAAGGAACGAAGAATAAAATCATTTTCGTGAAAAAACACGAGGAAGGATTTAAGGTTTGGTAAGCAAAGACTGCAAATTGGATCCCTGATAGGTTGAATTTTCCATTTTATGGAGAATGTGCCAAAATACTACAATAAAATACATAATGTGTTTCCTCCGCCTTCTCATTGTAAAACTTGAGAGTCATGGCAAATTAACCAAAACCAGATACATCCATCGAGTTTCCATACTCTGAAGCAGTATAGGGTGGGGTGAAGCTGGTATTAATAGGTCTATTCATCACAATAAATTTTCCTGGTAGATGTGGGTGGTTCAGACTCAGTGAAGAAATGGCTCAGAAGTGATCAGTCTCCACCCAGAGAAGCAAGGATTTGTAGCAGGGAGTGTCCCACATACCGGTAATAAAAAATGATGGCTAACTGAAGAGTTTTTTCTTCAAGGGTTTTATTTTAAATTCAGGTGAGCTGAGTTTTAGTTAGCACCAGGACCCATTTTAGTTCCCCAGCAGCTTTCTAATGTCACTTGCTAATCATCGGTCTGTGCTCTATAGGTAAATCTGCATTTGATTAAGAGCTGGCTTTAGGCTGTCATCTTCTCACTTCTGTCCCAGTGCACTGTAAAAAGCCCTATAAAATATGGAGGTGCTCAAGGGAGTTGGCGCTTGCAGTGCTGACTGACACGAAACTAGCATTTTTGTGAATTTGTGTCATTATGTAAATTGTACATTCCCTTCAGAAATTTATCTATTTATTCACGGGTTTAAGTTCTATTTCTTTTACAGTGGGGCTTGGGGTTTGTAATGAGAAGTCTGTGCTGGGCGTTGTACCAATACATAACAGAGAAAGCAGCTCTGCCCTTGACAGCTAAGAGGACATGACGGGATGATAGGAGTAACAAAAGGGGTGGAGGACAGAGTAACAAAACGTACAGAGATTAACAGATAAATGTGTGGCTACCCACATTAAACAGATTATTTGAAATACAGTGTGTTATGTAGCAATTACGTGGGAACATGCATTTGACAGTATTTCATGTGACATTTGGAGAGCCACGTGGGTTTTTTTTCCCTTTAAGGAAAAGTAAGGGTCGAACAAATTTTATTTGTGTATGCACAGAGTAGTCTTCTGTACCTAATCTTGCTTCCGTGTCCCTGGGAGGCATGCGTACATGGAAATCATTTTTAGGTTGGTGAAACTGAGGCAGAAAATGAGGCGTTGGTGATGTCTGGGTTTAGAACTTGGATATCTGATCACGAAGGGATGTTTTGGATTCTCTGCTTGGTGGAGAGCAGAGGGATCAATTCTGTTGTGAAATGGTGGACCTGTATTGATGGCTGGTCTCAGCAGAACATACAGAATCACCCTGCTTCTTGGAGAGCGTGGGTGTAGTGACTCGGGTCAGTCAACTGAACAGGAGGAGAGTGGACAAATCTCTCTTTCAGCGCAAAGCCCAAACATGGATGGAAGGGAACCTTTTCCCTTAAACTTATTTTTTTGGGAGGATGGCAAGAGCTCGTGTGGGGTTCATGACACAAAAGAGTCACTGAGGTAAAGGTAGCCCACCATTTCCTGCCCACGCTGTTTGCTGTGGGCATCTTCAGAGGTTGCTGCATTTGGTGGTATATACTGCAGGGGAGCTTATGGTCTCCCTGTAGGCAAGGAGCATATTCTTCCCATGTCTGCTAGATGGACTTGCTGGCCTTCCTCCTATGAATAGTCATTTTGATGTCCACACTCTGAAATCACTGAGACCAGATGGGGAGAACGATGGACAAAAGTTCCCTGAGGAGACTGGAAATGGAAATGTGTTCCCATTTCTTACAGTAAAGTTGATGTTTGTCGCAGCTGTGAGTTTCTTTGCTGTGGGCTATCTGCAGCAGTTGAAGACAGTCCATGCCCCGGTGGAGGAACATTGTCTGTTCAGCTATGCAATGGCTCGTAATTTGATCAAGTAATTCTGAGATGGTCACATTTTTGTAGACGAGTGTGGTAGGCTGTGCGCCGCATCGCACCCTCACTGTCTCGGGTTTTGCCATTTAAGCCTCCTGTTTGCTGATTGTGTAAACGCTGAGGTTTCATTCTTAGGGCTTCATTTCTGGAGCTTCCTGTTCTTCACTCCAAAGAAAGCAGCCACCTCCACCACAGTCCAGCCAGTGTTGATGTGCCTTCTAAGTGGGCTTTGTACACCCTGTGGTTTGCACTGGTGAACTGCTGGCCCTCGTGGTTGAGAGGCAGTGGGTGCTGGTGCAAGTGTGGATGCTTGTGGGCTCCTCTGAAATAGACGGCAGTGAGGAATTCAGATGGTCAGTCTGGCCCCTGGTTGGTGGTGGTGAGAAGAGACATGCGGTAAGCCAGGCTGGGTTGGAAAAAGTGGCAAGAGGCTGGAGACAAGCGCCTGCGTTGGTCAAGGGTGGAGGGGAGAGACACGTGGGGCTGGTACAACGGGTGGGTGGGAGGCGAGAACATTTCTGCAGGGATCCCTGGGCAGACGAGTAAGTGAGCATGGGGGCGAGCGAGGTGGCTTCCCGGCGCGCTGTGTCAGCAGGTTGGGGTTCAAGGCTGGTGCAAGGGTGCTGCTGTGCTTCGGGCGGTAGCTGGGACAATGCTGCAGAAGTGCAGTGCTTTTTGTGGAAGGGATGGTAAATGGTGACATTAAAGAAATTGAAAGAGCGTTCTTAAGTGTTGCGAGATGCTGAATTACCCCAAGACTAAAGTTTTGCAGGAGTGGACAAGCTTGCAAAGCAAGTTGCTGCAATTTTGCTGCCGTTGACTTTCAGTGATGCTCCACCCGAAGTCTCAACCACACCTGTGAGAAGGGGGAAGAGGCTCTTGGGCTCTGGGTGCCAGGGCTCCTGCTGCAGGTCGTCTTTTGCCCTGTCCTTGGCTGGTCCTCCTTGGGGGATGAGCTGGGTGCCAGCCTGGTCCCCTCTGCTTCCCAGCACCAGCCTGAGCATCCCTGCCATGGTTATACAATTATTTCAAACCCTTCTGCAGCATGCCTGATGGAGGGGGGGTGCTGGGCATGGCCTTTCCTTGCCCCTTCTTCTCCTGCAAGTGCTGGGAGCCACCAACTTGTAGTGATTTTGGGGTCTGAGTTGGCAGTAGCTACCGGCAGTGAGAAAATGCAATTTGGCTTGAAAGCAACCCTCTTACTTCGCGCCCTCAGAGGTGAGAGGTGTCTTTCTGATGAGTTCTGGTAAATACTGATTTTTGGTGTTGCAGAAGTGACTTGTCATGAGTTACATTGCTGGATTTCAGCATTATTGTTGGTAATTTTTTTTCTTTTAATTAACATTTTAGTTTTTTTAACAAAAGAGCTGAAGTGATATGGTTTGGGCTTTTGAAGGCCATTATTCATTTTTCTATTGAAATGGAAATAAAAAAAGGGAGGGGAAGAAAATTAAAAAATTAGAGTGTCTTTTCCATTAAGAAAGATTCTTTTTTTCCCATCCTTTTATTGGCATACGTGGTGGATATTTGTAAAAATTTCTTTCATTTTTTAACAGCCCCCAGCCATTTTTTCTTGGATAAAGTATTTTAAATATGGAAAATCTCATTTTTCATATACTTCAGTGTGGAGGGTTTTTCTTGCTATGAGCTCAGTTTACCAACTGGAGCTTCTTAGTTGGTCTCTTGAATCCATTTTTGTCAGTGGATCTCTGCGTAACAGTTGTCCTCTTGTTTTTTGCAAGAGTAGGATTATAATGAGAGAACCAGCCAAAAGGTACAGAGTGGGCATAGATTAAACTGTTTAGTCCAGACAAATTGTGCAGAAGACATGCATCTCATGCACTGTGAAAAACACCAGGGAGAAAAAGTACCATCTTTTTGAAGGTTAGCTTGTAGAGTGCAAAGAAAGTAACTAGGTCATACTTCAGGGCAAATTTTTTGCTTCCCATTAAAAATAATTGAAAATTCAGTTCTTTTCATACAGTCATGCATATGTATTTCTTTCACAGTGCCGCTCTTGCCTTTTCGTAAGTTTTTTTTGCACAGTACTTCAGAAATTCCTTTGCTGTCTTTCTCAGATTTTATCTCAGAACATGTGTTTCTGTCATTAATTTTGTTCTTATGCACTCATTGTTTTACCAACTTTTGGTTGGCTTCCAGTCTATCTGTGGGCTGCGTGTATCTTATTATCGTTCCCTGTTCAGTTTGTCCTATAAGTGCGATTTCTTCCCCCACCCCACTGAAAGACTCTCTTTGTAGTGCATTGGTGTTGTATTACGGAAGCCATTGCCGGAGGATGTTGTTGGAGGCCAGGGGTACGAACGGTTCGAAAAAGGATGGAGATAATTGATCTGTTGGTAACCGATAAATGGGATGATCTTTGTTTCCCAGGAAGCTGCTAAGCTGCTGATAGCTGGAAGACTGTGTGCCAGGGCAGAGATCCTCCTGTGCCGTCTCTCGTCTTGTGTTCGTCCCTAAACATTTCTTACTGGCCACCCTTGGAGACAAGATGCTGGGCTGCCTGAGTCTTTGGTCTGGTCTGTTACGGCTGTTTCTATGATCTTGTGGATCTGACTTTGTCTGGTCAGAGCTCTCCCATTTGTGGTGCAAGCAGCATGTAGCTCATCAGCAAAACACGATGGTGGACACCTGTGGGGAAATGCCACCTATCCCTTGGCTTCGTGACTGCAGAGTTCATGCTTTTAAAAGCTGAAGAAGAGAGGTAACCACCAGGTGAAAAGAATGACAGTTTTCAGCCTAGCATAGGCTCTGAGATTACACCTAAAAGGAATTTTACTTGTGTCCTGGATGAGAACCTGAGTGAATTCATCGTGCACACGAGGGAAGGATTTAGCTCTTGTGTCTTACCTGTTTGTATGACGAATCATTTCAGTGCTCGAGAGAGGTGATTAATTGTGGCTGTACCTTCTCTTCAAAGCACCTTACAGATCACTGGAGACCAGGAAGGCGCAGGAGGTGGCCGTTTGTTCTGCACAGGGCTAAGCTGAGGCGTGTGAGTAAATAAGCATGATTTGCTCCATGTCACGTCGCAGCCTGAAGGCTCAGCCTTAGCCCTACAGCAGCCTTTGGTGACTGTGTATTTTGATTAAGCAGTTGGAACAGAGGCAGATCCTCCAGCTTTTGAGCTTGTCGTAGAGCAGCATTGGGAGACCTTATTGGAAGTTGTCCCTTCGCTTGCCTGTTGCTGGTCGTCTTTCCTGGGAGGCTTCGCTTGGGCTTTGCCTTAGAGCAGCTGCTGTCAGGGCAGGAGCTTGTGAGCAGGCTGCCATGGGCACACAACCACAGCTTTTTGTGATTTCGTCCCCATCAGCCTTTTCCCACATGAAAACTGCAGAGAGTGGACTTGCCAGCCTTTCTTTTGTGTGTATGTCTAGGGCTGAAACGAGCAACAAAGATCAAACTCCTCAGGTTGTTGTCTTGCCTGAAAAGAACAAGATGTTTAATTGTTTTGTTTTTTGCTTTTACATTCTGTTTTTCTTCTGAGTTTTCCTGTAGAAGCCTAGGATGATACCATTATATATATAATTTAGTACTAAAAGGAGTTAACTTTAGTTTAGTGGCTGACTCGAGGATTTTCAATATGTGAAAACAAATAATAAGTGTATTGTAAGACTCATGATAAAACGCCTTGATTTGGGAATGAGATGAAGTGCGATATTGACAGTGCAAGGACATCAGCTTCACTGTGGCTGCAGGAAGCCCTTTCCTGTTGGTCACTGGACAGATTTTGCACCAGGCGAGGTATGTTATGCTGATGAGAAATACATAGGTACCAGTAACAGCTATTTCAGTTCTAGACCTGTTCATTAAATGTCTTTGAGCGTATACCCAAGTGGTAGACTATAGACCTATAAAAGTAAACCCAGTATTAATATGGCCTTTATGTTATGAGAACACACACAAGTGGTAACCTTTTGAGGCAAGATTTTTTTGGTTTGGACATACCTACAGTTAAAAAAAAAAGCGCAAACAGCTGTTTCAAGGTTTTGTTTTGTTTTGAGTAAAAGTATCCAGTCCTAGTTCAGGGTTTTTTGTGCCAAGTTCTGGTTCAAGGCCAGAGGGAGATCTTACATCTGACTTAGAAAGTCCTGAAATGACTCAGAAAGTGAGTGCCAGCACGAACTGTAATGGTACCCACAGACATCGCTGACCCATGGATATGGAGCAGATGGGGGGCTGAGCCCCCAGCCACACCACGTGGTCCTGCTACCTTTGCTGAGCAGTGGTCCTGCGATGGGGCTGTTTTGACTGGGCCTGGTCCACACACTCTGCATTATGTTTTGGGGGCAGTGCTGTGGTTTTGTGTGTTTTTTGGATCCTGCAAGAATTTACTTGTTTTGTGGGTTGTTTTTTTATTGGGTCAAGAGAGTAGGCAATTGGAAATCTACCTACATGAGAGACAGATACTGACTTGCGTTACTGGGACCTGGATTCCAAATATTTGTCTTGGAAAATGTGAACCATGTTGATGCTAGCTATTACTAATAGGAGTGCCTTTTAATTATGTTGACAACAATTAAATAGAAGGACATAGACTTGGGTAAAAGAAAAAAAAATATTTCACAGACACTTGTTCTTGCAAAATAAATTTGTTCAGCTGTAGTTGTGCCTCCTTCTACATTTTTCTCTGCAAACAAGTGAATACATTGGCAGGGATGTTGGTGAAGGGGTTAAAACTTGGCTGAGTATGGGATAATAAACAGGACAAAGAAACAACCCTATCCAGAAGTCTGCAAAAATGTCCATGTTGCTGATGTTAAACATAAGAGCACAAGATTTTTAGTAGGGTTGTATATGTGAATGAAAAGAAGCTGCAGATTTAGTGTCCGCTGAACAAGCCAGACAGTGAATGGCTGTTGTGAACTGCCTGTTTGCAGCTGACAGTCCCTGGAAATTAATTGTAGAAAACAGTGGAGTGGATTATTCCAAATAACAGATCTGGGATGTTCACAAACTGCTCATTGACAACTGGCAAGTGGAGACTGGCAAGAGGAATAATCTCTTTTGGCTGGTTGAATGCTTGTCGGGTTAGTAACTCTGAGAACAGCAGCGCTTGGTGGGGAGGAGCACTTCAAACTAAATAAAAAGCACTAGTTCAAGAGTTTGTGTTTTTTTTTTTTTCTTTCATAAGTTAAAATTTGGAAAGACACCTTTCATAGCAACTTTCAGGAAAAGCGAGTGTGACATGAATCACCCTCAGCCTCCCTGGTTCACCTGGGAGGTATCCGCAGCCAAGCGTACATCGTTCATCTCTACTCTCTGGGACAATGGGTTTCCAAGAGGCAGGACTGGCTTCGTCCATATGCTACTCTTAAGTGCTTCTGACAATTTATTTCAAGCCTTGAGTTTTGTGGTGACTGTTTATTACTTCTGTGTATTCAGATCACAGGTGATACAAGTTTGGCTTGCAGTTTGGGGGATGTGAAAGGCACTTTGGAGACCTCAGCAGAGCCATTCGTTGTATTCAGGGGAGGAGGGCTTTGCATATGGATAAATCCTCTGTAAATCAGGTGTATTAGCTAGAGGAAATACTTGTCAAGAGCAAGGAGGAAATGCCAGTATCTGAGTGTAGATTGTTTCATTTGAAATAACTTGGGCTGCTGAGCTGCTGCAGAATGTAGAGTCCAGGAGAAGCATGTTGCATGTGGCAGCCCTCCCCCTGTGGCAGGATGCCATAGAATCATAGAATAGTTTGGGTCGGAAGGGACCTTTAAAGGGCATCTAGTCCAACCCCCCTGCAATGAGCAGGGACATCTTCAACCAGATCAGGTTGCTCAGAGCCCCGTCCAACCTGACCTGGAACGTTTCCAGCAATGGGGCATCTACCACCTCTGTGGGCAACCTGTGCCAGTGTCTCACCACCCTCATTATGAAAAATTTCGTACTTATGTCTAGTCTAAGTTTACCCTCTTTTAGTT